>NW_027281594.1:37500-93465 GCF_046629955.1 Centroberyx affinis | reverse complement strand
CACCCTGGCCAGATGTACAGTGGGTGTCATTGTGGTGCCATGGTAACGAACCATAAACCAAGACTCATGCCTCGCCTTTCGCTACATACAGCAGTAGCACGGCAGAAGCCCCCCATCTGTTCTCCATTGGTCACACAGCAGCAGTTGCAGCCTATTCTCTCTCAAATGTGAATCTTATGGGTAGACACACAAGGAAACATTAGATTAGAAACCTTTAGTTCAATATATGAAGTTGTAGCCATTGTAAAAGACATTGTAACAGACAAACATGTCTGTTACACTTGTGATGCATGGTTGCGCCATTTTAAGATTTTTTGCTGGATAGTGGCATGATGTGAGGAATTCTACAATGGCTACCGCTCCACCTACTTTTTTATGCGATTGAAATTTTTATTGGAAACTTTCATGAGCTACAAAAAGAGCTACAAAAAGAAGACAACAAATCAGAATAGTACCAATGCACATAGAGCCCATAATATAAAAGAATATAAAAGAACATATACCTTGACAAATACACATATAACAAGAAACCTTCCTGTTGTCAGTTCAATTACTTTCCTGGCATGACTGTTAAACAGCAACAAAGCAGTGTACAAAATGTAAAATGTATATGTTCAAGCCCTGTAGCTGCAGCATATAGTAGCTCATAGCCATTCAGCTTCTTATCCTGTACAGCACACATGATATACTGTATATACGGTGGCCTATACAGCTCATCACCCTGCAACCCCAAGTCTTTCTCTGTCTACCCACTCCGTCCTCGCTCTGGCTTACAGGCCCAACAGCTCAGCTCATTTCACACCCAGCATCCCACTCCTCCCTGCTCTGCTATTCGCCTTCTCTCTTCTCCCTTATAGCTAGCCGAAAGGGACAGAAGGAGAGAAAGGAGAGAGTGAGATGAGAGAGAGGTAGAGGAAGATATAAAGTAAAAAGGGAGCATTTGATAGGGAGGTGGTTGGAGAAGTGAGGGATAGAGAGTAACAAAAGAATGGGATGGAAAGAAAAAGATGGAAAGTGAGATGGTGGAGGGTGACAAGCTGTTAATTTACAGCAGAATAAGATGGGAAGACGCGATAGGGGGATGGAGAGAGGGGGGAACAAGGAAAGGAGGGATGGAGGAATGGATGGAAGAAAGAGAGAGAAAAGAAGCAAAAGAGGAGAGGAGGAGAAAAGGAGGGAGGCGGGTTAGAAAAGAAGATAAAAAAAAAGAAACAGTTGGAAAGGTCACAGTGAGGCCAGCAGTCCCTCTTCTCTCCAAAGACAAATGGGAGAAATCCCTCTTCAAAGGAAAAGACCTGATACTAAAATAACACACACACACACACACACACACACACACACACACACACACACACACACACACACACACACACACACACAATCTTCTTTTTGTGAAAGCTTGGGTTTTTCTCAGGCTTTGTGTGAATGTGTGTATGTGTGTGTGCTTTTGTTATCCTCTCTCTCTTCCAGGAAAGTAAAGAACATTTTGTTTATCTCTCATCTTCCCTCCTCCCTTTTTATCTATCTGAGTCTTTATATCCTATTTTTCTTTCTCCGCATTTTCATTTCTCTTCTGTACATTTTTATTTGTAACCAGGAAGGAACAAAATGTTGCATATATATAAACGGACTGCACACTAAGAAGAAATTCACCTCATGAAGTGGAAGGAGAAGGAATAATGATAATAATAAGAAAAAAGTTGTGATAAACTCTGAGATAAACTGGGCAGAGAGAATTTAAGATGAAGATACAAGGGTGGGAGGAAGGGAGGGAGGGAGGGAGGAGGGACAACAGAGATAAAATAAGAGAGGAGGGATGAGTAATAATGATAGAAGAGATGAAGGAGGAGAAGAGGGAGAAAAAGAGAGAGAAAGGGCAGAGTCCACATGTTGCCAGTCACAAAACTTCTTTTGTTGTCTTTCTAATGACATACAGGGTCATGTGTGGTCATTCTGGTGTGTGTGTGTGTGTGTGTGTGTGTGTGTGTGTGCGTGTGTGTGTGTGTGTGTGCGTGTGTGTGCGCGCACCACATCAAAGAGAGGGAGGAGGCTCTCAGTCATGTCAGCCTCCTGACCAAGAAATGCGTCTACTCCCGTCTTAATCCTTACAGTATACACACACACACACCAGTACACTCACACCGACACACACACATAGACACACACACACATTAACACACACATTTTCTTCCAGAGGCCCTTGTCTGTCTCTAATCCCAGTAGATTAGATGTTATGTATGTTTTTAACCCTTATGTCTGTTTATTGTTCTTATGTGGTTTGTCTTTTTTATGTCTTTTTTTATGAAGCACGTCAAATACAATTTTCTGTCATGCTTGTGATAGACTATAAAGCTTTCTGAATCTGAATCTGAATCTAGATATACGGATGATATACAGTGTAGATATATCAGTGTTAGCATTGAGGCTGGGGCAGGTCAGATCTTCACACTAATCTGAGGTCAGTTTTAGGTTTCCTTACTTTTAAAGGCCTATTTCACTGCTGTGAATATGATGATTTATTAAAACTAGGTCACCCATGTAGTAGAAATGTGCAATTATTTTTGAAATTGGAGCCCTATGAAAATCCACTCACCGAGTGCTGAACGGTGCCGCTGGATGTAGCCGCAAGTTACAGGTAAAGTTGACACAGTCGCTGTTGTTCTGTATTCAGAGTTGGCAAAGTCAGATATAATATTCTGTCAGAAAACAAAGTCAGGTTCACCAAAGCACCGTGAAGTTTGTTGCAGCGCAGAGTTTTCTGTCTGTCCCCCTGACGATCATCACCGGGCGTTCACAGGTGTTCAGCCCCCGGGACAGAGCGTCTCTCTCGGCTGACGCTGTCACAGCTCCTGTGGTCGCCCTCTCCTCCACACTCTGTTTTGTCTGATTCCACAGCACTATATTCGGCCTCATAAGTTGTAATAGTGGCGCCACATCTCTGCTCCGGCATTATATTGTAAAGCTAGTTGTTTTTTTGTGTTAGATTCAGCTCTTCTGGATAAATCACGGAGAAATTTAGCAGCTTAGCTTAGTTTAGCTGCGGCTGAAACGTCGCTCCGGTCCGGTGGTCGCTTCCTCTTCCAGACTCTGTTGTGTCTGATTCAACAGCGCAATATTTGGCCTTGTATCATGAAACTAGTTCTCTTCCAAATATACTGATATTTTAAAGTATTTAGTAGTATGATATTTTAGTGTCTGCTTTTCCCTATCGCTAGCGTAGCATGGGACGGGAGTGTTTTGGGAGACCCACATTTACCGTCCTTGAAGGCATCACTACAGAAAATGTGGAAACGTAGTTTGTAGTCTAAAGCCGATCTCCAAAGTCCGCCGGATGTCACCTGGCGGACTTTTGCCGGCAAATGAGCGGGGAGCTCTGGGTGCAGGCAACATGGAGGGAAGTTAAACATTGTTCATTTGCATATACTATCCATATTGTAATGATACAATGCTGGTTGAAAATCGGCAAAGTTTCCCTTTAAGTGTATGAGTTATGTCTGAATCCTGAGGAGTAAAGGGCCTTTTACACAGGAAGCAACAATCGCCTGGTCCTCATTCATTTTCAATGATAGGTACACAGGGAGACGTGGAGGAGCGGATGAATTGGCAGGCGGAGCGGGACGCGGGCTTGCTCACGTGAAAAAGTCACGTTCGTGCTCATACACGCACACGCCCGCCCGCTCACCCGCTCAGCTAGAGTTGAATTGTGTTTAACTTTTGACCGTGTGGCGCGGGATTCGGGCCAACAGCGGCAGTGCCTCGAAGCAGAGGGGTGAGTTTGCATACGGCTGTCGCCTCCCGTGTAAAAAGCCCTTACGACTCCCAAATGGACCCAAAATTCTTAAATCTTAAAGTTTTTAAATACTTCTCTCCACATACAGCATTTAGAAGTAGGCCTATGTCTATTTTTGCTCTAACAATAACCATTGTCAAAGATATTTTTGTTTAACTCTGAAACCAAGCCAAACCTTTGCTCTGAATCAAAGGTTTGGATTGTAAAATGACAAAAAAGATTGAAAGTTTTTCCACAACTAGTAAAAGAGAAAACTTGTGTGGAGATACAAGCTTTCTGCAGGATGCCAGTGATTTAAAACTGCTGTTTAGATGACATATACTGTGGGGAAAAGAAGGTGATGATCTCATCCCAAAAAGTTACGAGTGGAAAGGGAAAATGTCAATTCGATTTGCTAGACAGAAACCAGAATACTCCAATTTCTGTGGGAAGGTTACAGGGTCAAACGCACAGAAAGACTATTGATCCGATGGATATCTTCACTCAGAATTAACATTCATGCTGACATCTTTAAAATTCAATGCCTGTCAGTAAAGTATATGCCACAAAGCCACACTGAAATACAAGTACAGGGACGTAGAATCACAACAGATAGAAAGGACATTTCCTGGTGTAATGATAATGATAATGCTGTAGTACACTTGAGAAGAATGTCTGTTGTTTCTCTCTCTCTCTCTCTCTCTTTCTTTCTTTGTTTCTTTCTTTTTCTTTTGTTCTCTCTTGTTTTCGTGCTTTCTTGCTTGCTTTTAACACTGTACTCTTGGGGTTTTTTAAAGAAAACAACCTTGAATAGTAATGAAAGGAAAGGAGGGGAAAAGAACAGGTTATCTAGAATGTTGAACGCTTTCCCACTGAAAGGTCAGTGTGTGTGTGTGTGTGTGTGTGTGTGTGTGTGTGTGTGTGTATGCGCGCGCGTCTGTGTGTGGCCACGCCGGAGTTGGAGCAGAGATCAGACTTGAATGCCAAATAAAATAGATTTTTCCTCTCTTCTCTCCTCTTTTCTCCTCTCTCTCTCTTTCTCTCTCCCCCCTTGACACCCTCTCTCGTTCTTTCTTACTTTCTTGCGTCACTCAACTCCCCTCTTCCCGCCCCTCTCTCTCTCTCTTTCACACAATTCTTTCCCTCTCTCTCCCTCTCTCTCTCACTTGATCCTGCGACCTGTTCAAACCAAGGCCTGTTGAAAATTCAATTTGAGAGTGCTGTGCTGTGATGTCTCCCTCTCTCCTTGCCCCTCTATTACAGGTTAAAAAGTTCACACACACACACACACACACACACACACACTTCCCACATCAAGCAGAATATTCCTTGGTCTGTATTTTGTGCTGCCTGGCTTTTCGTCTTGTGGTGTTAAACAGAGAGAGTGATTTTTCAGATAGTCAGATAGATAGATAGATAGATAGATAGATAGATAGATAGATAGATAGATAGATAGACATGTGATGGCGATGGAGAAAAAGAGAGAAAAATAGAGGAAAAGGGAGAGTGCAGAAGCGGGATGTAATTTCCAGTGGTTTCAGGAGGCCCACATACAGTCTCAGGCCAATCATATATTATTCATTTTCATAAGGCACACAGTAATATCTCACACACTGTGGACTCACGGCTTCCATTTCGCCAAAGTGAACAGAGGAATGGAATTTTATATGAGGGGGAGTATGAAAATATTGTTCCTGATAAATAGATCTATTGGTGTTTTCGAAGCCCGCTGCGGTTTTGTATAACAGTGTATGAAGTTGCATATACATTTACCCCGAAAATAGATTCGCTCCCTCTCACTGCCAGGAATGAAGTTGAAAAGAAACATATTTTCACTTTTCTCGCCGTCTCTGTTTGTCTGTCTGTCTGTCGGTCTCTCTCTCTCTCCTCTCTCTCTGAATTTGTTCTTTCTATCACATTTTCTCTCGGTTTCTATTTCGGTTACTTACTCTTCTGCCCTCCCTTACTCTCTTTCTGTCAGTTTTCCCTCTCTCTCTCTCTCTCTCTCTCTCTCTCTCTCTCTCTCTCTCTCTCTCTCTCTCTAATATCATTTTTTCTCTCATTTCCCCTCCATTTCTACTTCTGTTTGTGTCTTTCTCCCTCTCTTTCTCTCGCATCTCGGTCACTCTTTCCCTCGCAGTAGGGAGAGAGAAATAACAACATAATAAGGATATGTGATGGTAGACTTGGGATTGATTTACACATTTAATGATGGCAACAAGCACGCACACACACACACACACACACACACACACACACAAACACACAGACACACACAAGGCCTTTCATCTTGTTCTGTGACTGTTTTTCTCGAAAATATTTGTTTGAGATGGAGGCAGAGGGAACAGAAACTGAGGAAGAGACAGAAATAGAGAAAGAGATATAGAAAGATGGAGATAGACTGACACAAATGACAATTACCCTCTACATGTTTTCTGAAATTATGTTTCTCGTCTCTATAGAAACATTCACTGTATAGAATACATCATCTGCTAATTTATGGTACATGATGTTCAGAGCCGGCTCTAGGGGGAGTGTTTACCACAAAGTGCAGAATATTACTGAATCTCAACTAATCTACTAATCTGTCAGTGGTTCACAATTCGGATTTTCTTACTGCTCTCTTAATAGTGAACAGAAATGGGAGCAAAGGAAGGGGGGGTTCCATGCAAAACACGGCAGATCAAAGGACTGATTTGATTTGAACGTCGTGATCACATGCCATGTGATCCATCCCAATAAATCTATTTATCTTAATTCCAGAAGAAAGTGCTTTCTTTCTTTTTATTCCGAAACAGGAATCTCCCTCTCTAACCCTCTTTCTCTTTTTCTTTCTCATAACACACACACACACACACAACCACATGCACTTTTCAACTGAACCATATTTCAAACTTATTTCAAAATGTTTTGTAGTGAAATAAAGACAGTAACCAGTGAGATTGAACCTGACGTCACCATGGTAACGTAATACTGCTGGGAACAATGTAGGCAGTGGGAGATACATGTTATTGTACAGCTGTGGTGTGTGTATGTGTGTGTGTGTGTGTGTGTGTGTGTGGTGCTTGTAGTCATTAATATTATTGCAGTTGCTTAGAAATGCATATCCTCTTGACTGTGGTCTATTTGTTTGAACATATCACAGAAGATAGTAGGAAGACAAAGCATTGTTTCCTCAGAATTTTACCCAAATTAATAGGGATGTGTGTGACAGTATAGCAATAATAACTGAGCATTCTTTTCTGAATGAATACAGTGATTGTGGTAAGGTACAGTCAAGTTACCTACACATGTACTGCATGAAAATTTTTAGGAAATTTTGTACATATTATACAGATTCTATACAGTCCCATGGCACATCATGCGTGGCGATAGTTACCTCTGCAAACGGAGTTGGACGGGGGATGTTTTCATCTGTCGGTTTGTCTGTTAGCAGGATAACTCCAAAAGTTATGAACGGATTTGCATGAAACTTTGTAGAAAGTTTGGTCATGGGGCAAGGTAGAACCGATTAACTTTTCACATCGATTGGCCACAGGGGGGTGTGGCAGTGGATGTGGCTTCTCATAAAAACACACATAACTTCCGAACAGATTCACGTGACACCATCAATCTTTGTGGCCTATCAGCAGACATAAGAAGAGGCAAACCCTCCATTATTGGCCCAATCAAACAACATGGGTACACTGGAGAGGTCATTTCCAGTTTAGACATATCCACCCAGCCTTGTTCCATTGGTAGAAGGGCAGCACTAATGGAAACTGAACAGATATAGAGCTGATTGGCCATGTGGTGTTGTGATAATCGGCTAAAATGCTTAAAAGTGGCTAGAATTTCAACAGACAGATATTGTGTCCCATTTCAGGTGCAGTCATGAAAATGTGTACATCTCTGATGTGAAACAAGTTGGTAATGTGGAATGGAAGAAATTATTAACTTTTGGTGAAAACCCGGCATGTGGAACTGGCATATATTGACAATTGCATAGCGTTAGCAGAGGTATGTGCTCTACTGAGTGCCAGCTAGTTAAAGTTAAAGGTTTCACAATGATAACATTTTTTCTTTCTTTTATTGATTAGATACAGCTCAATAATCAACATACACAATTTGCAGGAAATTTTCTTGAATTTCTTGAATGTTGTGCACTATGACAAAGAGAGAGTCCAGGTATATGAGTGAAGTGTCTCATCCCTGAGTCACCTCTAGTTGCCTGCAGCACCGTTGTGATAGCATTGTGTTAAAGAAACAAGACAGAACAAGAAAGATCTATCACTACTCCCTGGTTACCTCAAGGGTTGTTATAGCAACCATTAAAGGGCAGCTCAGTTATCAGCATGGTTGGAGCACATCTTTGACCACTGACACTCAAAGTATCCATTTTATATGTGTTATTAAGGTGGAAGCCATCAATCCCCTGTCAATTAAATTATATTGGTTGGTCTTTGGTGCCAAATAATGTCACCACCTGTTGGACCTATAGAAGGTGACATCACCTGGTGCCAAAGATCAGCCAATAACAGAAGGCCATTTCAGTACCCTACTTTTCACAGATGTCAGGCTTCACCACAAATTTGTTTGGGTTTTAGTTACTCTTTAACAGTCAGGCCAAGTCATGTCTCATTTAATTCTGTTTATCATAGTTCAGTACCTATTATAATCCAATTGTGTTGGTCAATATTGCAGAGGTGAGTAAAGTAAAAGATTTTGCAGCTTGTTTGAGGAACACAGCTTGAGTGTTAGACAAAATCACAACGGCACATTGCTTTGTGTCTACAGTGAAACTCCTGGACATTATAGTTGGAGAGACAAATGCACATTATGAGAGTACTGTGCAAATGTAAATATTCCATATGTGTGCAGGTTTATGTAGTTACAACTGAATGTGGAATATTATTTGTTTCAAAGTTAGCTAGCCTACGTTAATGGCAAGTCTTTTTGTTAACATGTTACGCAATGTGTGTTCGCAATGTGCTAGCATTAGCATCAGGTCTGTTTTTTCTTTTGACATATTTTAGTGAACATTTTGGTAGGCTATTTGTATAATACACTGTAATTTTCATTGTAAAGGAAATACAATTGTAATGCAAATCAAGGCACAAGTTAAGTGTGTAAGTGTAAGTAAGTGTGTAGAATCCAGACCTGTGAGAATGTGAAAGCAATTTTTTTAGATTACAAATTTTATTTGACTTTGAGATTTTATGTTTATATTTTATGTTTGCTTCTATTGTAGCAACGTTTCTATGTTTAGAAAGAGAAATAAAGATACTGGATACAGTGGTAACAGTCAAACAAATGATTAACTTGAGAAATGTTCAATAAATAATGAGGAGAAGTAAAGTCACGTCCCCCTGTCTCATGTTTTTGGCCGTTTTTTTCAGGAAACATATTATGGTGCCACTGCTCACCGTTGGTACTTGTAGCATAAGCACTCTGTATACTTGACACATCCTTGTGAAGGAAACTTGACTGCTGTCATTGCTGTCTTGACCCTAAGCCATGCACACCCATAGTAGAAGGGATGCATGCCATTAGCATACTGGAAGCACATAATGGACATTTCTTTGTAATTGTTGCCGTTATTAGGGCAGCTTAAGAGTTTACACTCTTAGCTGGATAGCTAGAAGTGTCTATACATATTATTCTCCAGCTTAGAGGCATCGACACATTGCATTCGATGTAGACTTCTTTGAACTGCTCGGGGATTAATCCAAAGCGAGACTCTGTGTCAATCTCCACTATTATTCGCGATGACAATGTTAGAATGAATAAAGCAGACCAAGACATTTCCAACGAGCTGGCATGTTTAACATAACAAAGGGATGTTTTCCCCTGCATCTTATTTTGTTCTCCGAAAAACCCTGATTTCATTCAGGCAGTCAGTCGGGCTGCTATCATCTCCTCTTTTCATTGCCCTGTTTTTTAAGCCTTTTCTAAGCCCCCATCTTACCCTTCCTCACATTTTCTCCACTTTCTTTCTTTCTTTCTTTCTTTCGTTTTCTTTTGCTCTTTTTCTTTCGCTCTTTTTCATTTTCTCTTGTTCACTTTGCTTTCTCGTTCTCTGTTTGTGTTTCTCTGTCTGCCACTCTCTTCTCTCTCTCCTTCTGTCTCTCTCTTTCTTTCTCTGAGGATTTGTCCCAGAAATAAAATGCTTGTATATTCATTTTTTATTTATTTGTTGCTTTTTATTTGCGTGAGGGCAGCAGGTGTGATAGTGAATGTGTTTGTGTGCGTGTGGGTGGATGTGTGTGTGTGTGTGTGTGTGTGTGTGTGTGTGTGTGGGCTGGATAAGAGAGGTCAAGGTATAGGGGCGAGGTGGTTATGGGTTTGCAATTAATGAATTTACATACGGTAATGGGGAATGTTTGGCAGGCAGAATGCTGCTCCCAGATGGAAACCAGACTGACCTCTGACAAATGGACTGATCAGAGAGACCGAGAGAGAGACATTGACCTTAGAGAAAACAGAACGATCTCCCTCTTAATTTCACAGACACTCATTTACAGACGTTTTCATAAGAGAGAGAGAGATTAAATTGCTTCATGCATTGATAATATCTTATATTTTGTATTAGAGGAAGAGGGAGGGGGAAGGGGGGAGCCAAAGAAAGAGAGAGGGAGGGAGATAGAGAGACTGACCGATCTCTGGGCGATCTCCCTCTTAATTTCACAGACACTCATTTACAGGCGTTTTCATAGGAGAGAGAGAGAGCGAGATTAAATTGCTTCATGCATTGAAAATGTCATATTTTTTGTGAAAGAGGGAGGAGGGAGATAGAGGGCGTGAACCAGCTGGCCCTTTGGTCTCCAATCCCTCTGAATCCAATTCAGAATTTGACTGCATCCCATCACGTTGCCCTATTGAACTCACATCAAATTCAGGCAGATATATCCGACTGTGATATTAGCTTAAGCTAAATCGGCATCTCATAGGCAGGCGAGCCTCATGTGATTTCCTGATATTCAGGTAGAGAGATCTTCAGGAAAATATATTAAATATATTTCTTTGAGTATAAATGGGTCCAATGTAGCGCATCAGCTTGTGACCACACCTTTCAGTTTTCCTGTTTAGTTACTGTGATTTCTTTATTTTTCATATAAATGAATGGTCCAGATGTGACATTTGACTGTGAGCCTTTAGTTAAAATATGTGTGTATTCTTGTCTTCAACAGAGAACAATATGCTTGATCAACTTGTGTTAGGTCTAGTTGGCTTCACACAGATATTAAATCCAGACAACTTGTCCATAAACATAGTGAGATAATGCATTTATATAAATTAAAAAATCCACCATGATCCACTGTTCTGATGTTAAATGTAGTGCTTGGGGTAATTTACATACAAATGAAATAAATTTCCATGTTGTATGTTCCCAATGGAGACATGGTCTGCTTTGATTTTATTGTGACTGTTCTGTGACATCACGGATAAATGGAGAGATCACAGTGCAGTCACATGATCACACACCTACACACACACACACAGACACACACACACACACACACACACCCCTCCCGGTCCCCACACATAATAGGTTTCAGGAGCTGTCTAAGTAATTCTGTGCTTGTTATACACACATAATTAATTTTCAAAGTAGCTCTCTCTGAATATAGTATCAATTACTTCATCTTTCTTTCCCATCCCCCTTAGAGACAGGTGGATTTAGTGAGCTCACTGTTTCTGATGTGACAGCGTGTTAATTGAGCTATTAGCCAGAGGTGTGTGTGTGTGTGTGTGTGTGTGTGTGTGCAGGTTCAGTTCATGGAGATGTGTGTTTTCAGTTTGCGTATGTGTGTGTTCATGAGTGTGTCTGTGTTGTGTCACTGTGTGTCTTTGCATCATAAGTTGCACAGGTGCATATGTGCGTATGTGCATGTGTGTATGTGTGTGTGTATGTGTGTGTGTGTGTGTGTGTATGTGTGTGCCTTCACAGGTGCTTTGTCATATCCTCTGTCTTTCTTCTCAAATTAACACCTGCTGACGATGTCAGCTAGATAGGTGAGAAATATGGAACCTCACTTTTTCCACTGCGTGTCTATTTCTGTGTCTAATGAGACAGAATGGAAATTTGTCTGTCTGATTAGGTTGACACAAAGGTTCACTCAATGTGTTCTTCGCATTCAAAAATGGTAATAAAAAATATAGAGAAAGCCGTCGTGAATTGCTGTTGAGAGATCACAAGGCTGACATTTAAACTATATGAATTTTGGTCATTTTTATGAGGAGAAGATGAAGAGGTGTTTTCAAGAAGAGTGTAAAATGAATTGGGGTTCATGGAGAATTAAATGGAAAGCTATCTCTATATCTCTATATCTCTATATATTTTCCTCCCTCTCTGTTCTCTGTCTTTCACTCCTCCTGTCCGTTTGTAGCTCACTTTATTTGACTATCTGCTTGTCTGTCAGTTTCTCCTGTCCGACAGACACACACACACACACACACACACACCGGGAGATATCATCCAAATGTTTGGCAGACTGGCCGAAATGGAGAAACGCATAGAAATATTCATGGGAAATGTTACTCATGGACTTTCTGTACTTCAGGCTGCCTGTGTTTGGCCTATTGTAATGTAAGCAGGGGTGAAATTAAAGACGTTGTTTTGTTTTCCAGGGTTTTGAGTCATCTAGTCTTTTCTTCTTCCTTCCTTTTTCTTCCTCGTCCAGCATGTTCCGCCACTCTAACGCAAAACTACAAACATTGTTTTGTTTTCCCAAGTTTTCTGAAGTGTCCGTGCCAAATAGTGTTATTCCTTTCTCATTTCTGTTTCTTTTGCCTTATTTCACCGCACTTTAAAGGGAAACTCTAGACATTGTTTTGTTTTCCCCAAGTTGCTGAGGTGTCCATGCCAAATAGTCCTTTTTCTTTTTTCGTCTTCGGCTCTTTGTTTCTGCAACCTTTCCTCCACTCCTACTATGTAATCAGGGTCGAAGCCAGTAGACTGGTGCATTTCAAGCCTGGGTCAAAATGCAGCTGTCACATGGAAACCTGGTATCTCTAAGCAGTCAGCTATCCAAGAACTGAGGAAAAACTGATTTGTCAGATTTCCCTCCATACATTTTTTCAAAAGCGATAATGGGTTTTGACTGGGCCTTTAACATTCAGTCAAAGAAAGAAGAAACAGTCAAAGGAACTCAAATATCTCACACTCAGTGCACTCCTGTAAAATCTGCCAAGTGAGTAACATTAGCATGTATATTAGCATTTTCAAAGACTGGGTCAGAACTCAAAGGTGGGTCGCAAGAGTAACATTGATCCCAAAATTATTCTGAAGAAATTGCCATAAAAAACTAAAACTATTACGCCAGCAAAGCCTTTCCAGGTCTCTACAATGTAAGATAAGCTGAATAAAACACTATGGGTTAGCTGGTTAGAAACTCAAAGTAGCCTAGCAGACTAGCTGGATGAGATTACAACAAAAATTATTTTGAAAGTGTGGACTCACAGAAAAAAAAACTAAAATTAATGGACTTAAATAACATGTCTTCGGAATGGTAATTCATTTTGCAACACTCTACATATATGTAAAACCTTAAGAAGAGAAAATCATATATAAATCCCTGTCAGAATACTACTGCAGAATACTACTGCAGTGGGAAAACAACCAAATCAAGCAAGCATTCTCAAACACACCGATGTGACTTTATTGTAATGTACCACAGGTTTTTCCCATTTCCAACAAATCCATCCATCCATCCGCCCATCCATCTTAAATTAAGTCCAGGATTCCCAGTAGTGGTGTAAATGGTTTTTACTGCGCCCTGGACAGTGGCAAGGCTAGTAGAGATGTGACACATCGAAGATCTCTGCAGGGCCTGGGGCCGATCAACAGGGCTCCTGTTCTTAAACTTTGCTGTGTGTGTGTGTGTGTGTGTGTGTGCGTCTGCATGTGTGTGTATGGAAGGGTCTATTGACAGCCTGCTATTCTTTACACTCTGCAGTGGGATATGGGGTGTGACTACCATGTGTGCATACGTGTGTGTGTGTGTGTGTGTTTGTGTTCGGAGGGTAGGAGTGTAGATTGAGTGTGGCTGATCGAAATCTCCCTGCTGACAAGCCCTAGTATCGATCTGTCTGTATCTGTGGCCAACACATTGCCACACACACACACACATGCACACACACACACACACGCATGCACGCACACATACACACACACACGCACACACACACACACACACACACACACACACACACACACACACACACGAGACCAGTCTGCAGGGTGTAGGAAAAATCTCTCAATATATCTAACATGTTGAGCACCAGGTCAAGCCATTCTGTCTGGACAGACTTTATTTTGTTGATAGAATTTATTGATGAGATTTTGAGATTTACAATGCAGAACGGAGCAGACAGTGTAACATAGGCAGACAAAAATAATAAAGGCAAAAAAGAAACACCACACAAAAAAGCGAATAAAGATGAATTGGATACAACTTAAGATACTGTAGTGATATTGAGATGCATTGAGATGATGCACTCAAAAATGTCATTCACAGTTAGATACTTTGTACTTTTATCAGCCTTAATTAAATGCATCCTATTTGTCAATTAACAAACGCAGGACAAACATTGTTATATATATTATATAGTAATAAAATAATAAACATATTTTTTTATTTTCAAAGTAATTCCTCTCAGAGTGGTGTAACAGAGCAGCAGCAGTCTATCAAGCATGCAATATGATTTGTACATTATGTCCACTTACATTTTTTTTTTATATATAATTATGTAAACAAATCTAAACATGCGGTTTGCCCCACCTATCATAATGTCTGCCCCCTGTTGTCTGCTACCAGATGTCTGTGTGTCTCTCTCTCCTCTGAAAGCCAGCTGGTAATCATGAGGTTTTCAGAGAGCCTGCATGGCCCATCTACAATAAGGTGAAAAAGGTTCTATATATAGACCCAAAAAAGGGTCTATATCACATCAAAGTTAAACCAAAAGGTTGCCCTGGGATTACAGCCGAGGAACCTCTGAGGAACGTGTGTGCGTGTGTATGTGTGTGCGTGTGTGTTATTGTGTGTGTGCCCTCCTGTTGTCTCGTGCCAGATGTGTCTCTCTCTCCCTCTCGCCTCTGAGAGCCCTCTGGTAATAAGGCTGTTCTGAGGCTGTTTGGGGTGATTTAGAAACATGATGGATGAGGCATGTGGAAAATACATGATCCTCAATGTTAGCTGGATGATAGAGAGACAGAGAGACAGAGAGAGAGGGAGATGATGTGTTACCGCGTGCACTGTGCATGTATGAGTGCGTATGCCTGTGTGTTTCCGTGTGTTACAGCAGCACCTCATGATGCTCTCTTCTCTCCCACTGCGCCCTTTTATTTCCTTTTTCTTTTTCTTTTTTTAACCAGAACGTGTTCTAAAAGACACATTGATTTGTTTCCCAGGGTCTGGATCCACCTGGCCCAACAGTGGGGGAGCGTTCACAACCTTGCATCTTCGCTGCGGTTTACAACACGTTCATAATGCAAGAGGCACGACACAGAGCGCTGCTAAGGTTAGGACTTTACCATATGGTGGCGTGGAGAGGGAATGAGCAACCATATGGATCAACTGGGCCAGGAATACGTGTGTGTGTGTGTGTATTCTGTTTTTGTGAAGGATAAAAATCATACAAAGTGGGAACCTTTTTTTTCAGGCAGTTAGTTCAGTTGAGATTGGGTTTAAGGGTTAGATAACGAAAGTCTGATTAAGCCGATTGAGTGTCCTTATAAGTGTAACTCAAAATAATATACAAATGCGTGTATGTGTGTGTGTTTGCATGTGTGTGTGTGAGCAATAGAGCAATGGTTCAGGTGAGATACTATTGCTGTCACCTTGGAAAAAAATAGTTGGCTGTTGCTTAATTTGCATTTAAATCACATTTCTGTCTTTTTAACGGTTTCAAGATAATTCTCTGGTATCTAATGTCAAGATGGGTCACTTTTGCTGTTGCATGAAAACCTTGAAACACAAACCTTTGGTGTTCTTTATTCTCTGACCTGAATTGAACGTTCATATGTTCCTCTGACTGCTGAGCAAATATACTGACTCTAAGGCACATGAAACCCATTTAAAACACATTCTGTAATTAAAAACAAATATATGGGTGTAAATGATTATTTATCCTACAACAAGACAATGTTGTGCCCATATGTGAAGAAAAAGGCACAGATATCCTATTCTTCTCTGATTCTAAGGAATACAAAGATGGGATGGGAACAATATGGCAGCTTCTTTTAAAAATGCCCTGCTTTTATTTAATGGAACAATGAGGGGGCGACCTAGAGTCAGTCACTGGTTGACCATTACAATTGGATCCAGGGGTGGAAATATTCTTGCCTGGCAGCCTGTTGCTAGCATTATTCAGTCTGGTCTAGTGCAACGTCGACCTCACTATAGCCAGAAAGTGTGGAAACAGAAGGCAATTAGAGCATCCATTCTGGTGATCAAAATCCTTCAGCTCAAATTCTGAATGGAACCAAAATCTGCTCCCTGTTTTTATAAAGAGTCTTTTTTTTTATTCAGTGAGCAGTCATTTCCCCAATTTTAATGCAATTTTGCCCTTTCCCTCCATTTAAAAAAATCTGAGGGAGAATGGCAATTTTTCCTACAACTCTTAAAGTATTCAATCATCAAACTATAAAGTGTTTGAGTGCAACAATGGTTAACTAGTAAGACTTGCAGATTACCAGATTACCAACTGATAAACGGAAACTGTGGTAAATTTAAGAGTTTACTGCCAGGAAGTTGTGCAGCCAAACTGTAAATGTGTTACTAGTTTATTAGTCAAAATGATAACCAGTTTACTTGTTTTCAGGCCGCCTGAATTCACAGTGAAGTTGAGCCGAGGCACTGAGAAAGGGTAAGTCAGTCACTGATGGATTGGACACCATGGAGAATGGGACTACAGGGGTCAGCCATGGGTTGGCCAATCATCAGTCTTGCTGGACAGGACAGACAGCAGCAGAGGAATCCAACTAGAGAGTTGAACCACTGAAATCAGCAAGGTCCCAGCAGTGTCCAATACATCCTGATAAAACACTAATATCAAGCACACACACTTCCAGTAAGTGGATAGAGTTTTAACTTGCATTGCTTAGCAACATAAATATTTCAGCGCAGGTGGTGTAATCAGAAACACTGAAAATGAAAAAATAATTCCCAACTCCAGAAACTAACCCTAACCCTGGATGCCAGCAGGGTAGTAAGACTGAAAACAGAAATAATTTTACTGCAACCCTCCTTTGGCTCCTGGCCAGTCTTCCAAAGCTGTAGGCACACAGCATGGGGCGTCAGACATGTATGTGCAATATGCACTAGTACATCTGTGAGTGTGTCGACACATTCTTGTGAACACAATTACTCAAGAACAATACATAATAAAAATGTCAAACTTATGTGTATATATATATGTATATGTATATATATATACATATATATATTTTTTTCTGAATATTTGTCCACACTACAACAAAATGGAAACTTTAAACAAATGTAAGCATAAAGGAAAATGTGTGGTGGGTGCAATGTTTCTACTGGCAAAGTTCTTTCACAATAGGTTGTGAACAATGGGTGATTAGGGGAATGACATCGCCTTTATTAGCTGAAATTATTTTGAAAAAGAGTGGAGGCAAACAAATATTTACCATTATCCCCCCTACTGAATTTACAACAAATCACCCTCTTGAAAATCAACTTTTAATAGGGTAACGACAAATAGCAGGTTCTGACTTTAAATCAACACTGATAAATTACATCAGAGGAAAGAATGGAATGCGGTGGGCTGGCATGGAATGGAATGATGTGGAGTCAACTAACTCAGAATCCTTTATTTGCAAAAAACAAATGCTTTAACTTAACATGTGGACAATTACAGTGTATTTTTGTCAGTTTGCTTACGCTATGAAACTGAATATAATGCACTGCATGAATGCCATTAATTCTATATTCATTGTTAATGTTACTTCTAAAATATAAGTTGAAAAATATGAGTTCTAAAAAGACACCATCATCAAGAAATAACTTATTTTACAACATCGCCTGGGTTTTGCCTCTGACTCTCCAACTTTTCAGTTAATTTAAACAATTCAAAATTCATATCCTAAATGATTATTCAAATGTATTTCTAACTTCCAACAAAGAAAGAAAGAAGAAAAAAAAATCTGCATGCATGCAAAATGTGCATTCTCCCCAGGGGTTCATTAGAAGCAATGGAATTCAGTGACCCAGAAACTAAACGTAGCCCAAATCAATTAGCAGACATACACATGCATACATTTGAGCTGCTAATTATCAAGCCAAACTCCACCTCACATGGTAGGGATTCCTCTTTGAAGATGAGACTAACTGTGAAAAACTAAAATGTTACATATATTTTCAAAGGCCTTAAGATTACAAGCTGCTGCCTTGAACAAGGATGATTCAGATGGTCACATGCCTGTTTATGGACACTTTATTAGAACTCTATAATTATGTTCTAATTTGTGACCCTCCAGTTATGGGACAATATCTCTAACTAATAGGTCACATGGAGTAGGCCATTCAATCCACCACCATATAGCAAGATGGGATTGCTACGAATGCTTAGACTACAGGTTTTAACAAAAAAAACAAAAAAACCCCAAAACATTTATTTTATTTTTTGTTTGTGTGCAACTTTTGTGTAATTGTAATCTCCACCATGGTGATTTGAAGCAGTTAGCACACCACTTGTTAATAAGCATTATGAAATGCATTAGGCCTACCCAAACTGTAGAATTTAGCAAAACATGTTGTAGGGGGAAACGACACTAGGCTATCAAACAAAATGCCCAGTTGTGACCTTACACAAACTGTATCTTTAAAGATGGTAATTGGATAGAGCAAAAATGCATAAAATCCAGTGAGAAATGAGACAATTCACTCCTCTACCTGTGCGCTGTCAACGTCATCAGTAGTGCACCTGAAAAAATAAAATCATGAGTTGTTTATTGAGCTGCAAATTTCCACACAACTCCCACAATGCTCTGCTTGTATCCAGAAATAACTATTCTGTCTACTGTCTTTGACTATCACGCTCCAACATTTGAGAGTCACAATTCACAACTCTGACGGACATATGGTTTAACGGCACTGTGTGACTGTACACTTTCCCTTTAAGAAAGTGACAGCAACAAGCGGCGGAGGAGCTGGTCAGGAACTGGCCAGAAGTAGACGGCAGTGGAGGAATTTCAAAACTTTTCCAACACAGTGCAGTGGTCTCGTTTTGGAGTTGCATTTTGTTTATTTGTCCCCCAAATATCGAATCAACACTTACGTCTGCTTATCCCGGATGTATCGGTTATGAAGCGGATGCTGTGGACCGCTTGGAAATAGGAAATTTGCGAGAGGAAAAACTTATGGAATGATGCCCGAGCGACTGCATCCCTCCCTCCAAAGTTCAGCTAAGGTGGCTAACGTTAGCTAGCTCAGGTTTCGGCTAGCTATAACGTTGATGTGGAAGTTGGGATAAACGTTGTTTATATATGTCAAAGCACGTCGTTGTAATTCGCCTGATTTAGCGGACAGTGAGCGACAAGCTTGTTGCACAGTAAAGGCTTTCATCCCGAGCCTGTTTTCTTAGCCAGGCCAGGTTACACTAACAAAGTAACGTTACAGCTAGCAGACTAACGTTACTAGCTTCGGTTAAGTAAAGTTAGCTAGCGTTAGTTGGCTCTCGTAGTCTCAGTGAAGAATGGCATGACACAGACTGGCCTCGTTTGACCACTGCCAACTCAAATCCATCATCATGAAAAGGTTGGATTACTTTTGACACTTCTGGAAAATCGACAATTAGCCTACGCTACATGGTCCAAGTGCATTTCTAATATCGACACCTGTTGGATGCTGCTAGGGGAGAGGAGAGATGAGAAAGTAGCTGAAAGAAGAAGGAAGCGGTAACGTTGCTGATCACAACAACAAGTAATGTTGGAGCCCTATAAAGTTAATTAAGCCATTAATATCCTCTTGTGGCCTTAAGAGTTGGTACGTTGGGTTTTCATGGCTTCGACAGAAAGCAAGCAAATTTGATCATCTTGGTAAGGAGCACTACTGATTCGGGCCAACTTTGACAAGCTGTGTGACACTTGGGCATTGGACCACCAACGAGCCCTTTTCAGGGATGTAATTTTTCTCCTTTTTTTTAAGCATCTCATATTTTTGGATACAAGACCATTATCAATCCTGTTGCCCTGCTTTTCTCCTACCATTTCCTGCCTTCTCTGTTTTGGTCACATCCCTGCCTATTAATCAAGTGTCTGTGGCCCCTCTCCAACTTGGGGCCTTACTGCATCATTATCACCATCATTCCTCCCACATACAGAGGCCCTGCATCTTGGATGAAGCGGAGGGCGCTGTAATGAAGGTGACAGTGACATTTGGGCGGACAGGTGTGGTGGTGCCCTGTAAAGAGGGATGGACTGTGAGGGACCTCATCCAACAAGCCACACAGAGATACAGAAAACTGCTGGAACAGGTAGGCTACTATTCACAAGTTACACATGTGCCTGCTGTTCTTATCAGAGCAGGGAAGTAACGGATGTACCAGCCACTGGTCACAGTGACTGGTACATCCTAAGATGCACCAGCCACTTACATGACAACTACATTTTTATTATGGAATAGAATTTCGACATGATGACTGGTTTTGTCCAAGTGATGGCTGCTTATGTGTCCAACTGAGTGCAGAAGTAATTCCAAATAGTCCCAGTAATGAATAATTGTGACACTAATACAATGCTAAGAAGTTCAGAATGGTCTTTTAGCTAGATGGGTAAATCTGAGCTAACTGGCTAAATTTTAAAAGAATACAATATTTTGTCAATATTAATCTGTAAACTCTCCCACACAATCTTAAAAGGCGAGTGGCAGGGTTTTTTCTTTTCTCACAGAACTCAAATCTAATGTCATTGGACACATTGGCTAAAACTGAGACTTATTGCATCAAGAAATCTGGAAAAAATCTTGCTAAGTTTATCCACTAAGGCAGTGACACTGAATTTTTAGCGCTGGCCTCAGCTCCCTCTCATCGCCGCATGCCGCTTCTCCTTCTTTTTGTCTCTCTCTGTTTTCTCCTGTCATTATTGTTGCCCATGACTCTGTCAATGTTTTGCCCGGCACTTATTGCAGGCTAAGCCGTCCGGGGGGAATCCCTATTTGCCTCAGGCCGCCCAAGGTTTCTTCCAAGTTTTCCTACTAAGGTTTTTCTTGGGAGTTTTTCCTTGTGTGCATTTAGGGTCTAAGGCTGGGGTGCCAGGTAGGTTAGGCTATGTAGAATAGGTAGATAGATTGTCTGTCTTGCTAAATCTGCTCTTGCCTACCTTGTGTTTTTTGCTATGCTTGTCCTACACAATTTTGTTCACCATTAATTGTGTTTAGTTAGATCTAGCTAGACACATTCTCCTCTGAGACATGCTTGTGATAAATGGCTATATAAATAAACTTGACTTGACTTGACTTGACAAAGGAGGGTGACAAATAACAGTGTTTTTGTAGTTGTTTGTGCTACACAGCATGGCGTTTATGATTTTAAAATATTACGCCTAAATACACTTTTTAAAATTTGCCTGATGATAATTACTAGTCTGTATTCTGGTAAGTGGTCACTACAGTCTCTTGCCTCTCATTTCATGCATTATTGGGCCTCTTTCCAAGGTTATCATAGAGAATTTATTTTTTTCACCCCTAAGTGCATAAAAATATGAATGGAAGTGTGACCAAACAAAATATTCTAACTCTTGACATGGTTTTAGCCTCTTTGACCAAGCTGTTATCATACAGCCCATATCATATCATATCATCACATCATTCTTTTGTTGCCGACATCAGTAGGCTACATTATTCATTCTCAAAAGTAGTTTTATAATAATGTCTGAGATTTTCATGAACTCATAAAAGACTTGGAAAGGCTATATCACTTTTTATGAAACACCGGTTTCATAATAATAGTTGAGATTTTTCCCGAAGTCATAAAAGAATTAGAAAAGGCTCTATCATTTTCATATCATGAAAGTGCCATATGACTTTGACATCCCAAAGTCTTGGGAAATTAGACAAAGCCGTGGAGGTCCAGCTCTCCATAATTGCTGTATGAAAAATTAAAAGCGTTTCTGATATGAGTTGTGATTGGCCAGACAGGAGCGGGGCGCGAATCGTTTCCATTTTAGTCTTCAGTGTAAAATGCAAATGACTCCCTCTTGTGATTCCTTTATGACTGCTGCTGATTCCTTGTGCTGCTCTGGGGGCAGGGACCCTGTGACCCCCATCAGACAAGCAAATCTTCTCAGTGACTCACTTCATATTGGCTCCATTATTCAAAGAGCACACCAGTCATATAGATAGATAGGCGAAGTTTGGATTGAGAGAGGCGTGTTGAAGTTGTGTGTGTGCGTGTGTGTGGATGTGTGAGTGTTTGTGTTTATGTGCAGGCAGACGTAGAGACACCACTCCGGGATGCACTCATTCATTTCTATCCTTCTATCTCTCTCTTTCGCGCTCTCTCTCTCTCCCCTATGCTTCTTTCTTATTCTGCCTCCGTCGGTCTCTGTTTCATCTCTCTCTCCCACAACTCTCAGCACTCAGCCCCGTTGTCCATTTTGCCCTCCTTCACCTTATTTATGATCTCTTTCTTCTTTCTCATACACCTCCTCTTCACCCTCCACTTAGCCTTCTCTGCTCCGTCTTTCTTCTCACCCTTCCCTTTCATTTGACCTCTTCCTCCTCCTCTTCTACCACCTACTCTTCCTGTTTCACCACCTCCTTCACCTCCTCCTCTACCTCCTCTTCTTCTTTGTGGCATTCCTCTGTTCCTCCCTCTGTGTAATATTTGTTATAATATAGACTGTGCCCATTATAAACCTGGGCAGTATGTGAAAAGGAGTTGAATAGTTTACATTTTTAATAGTCTTTAAACAAACTGGTTGAGCAGCTGGTTTTAGGCAAGACCTGTATTGTCTTGTGTCAAATTTTAGGTAGTTTAAGTGTTCAGGAAGTTATTAGACGCCATGTTACAGTTTGCTTTATCTCAGGTCTAACACAACAACATGCAAAACAAACACAACAACGTTTTAGGTGTTATTAATGCTCACTGAGAGACAGAGTGAGTGCTCCAGGTGTGTTTTCCTGCGGCTGTGATGTGCGTAATGGAGCAGCTCTGTTCTCTATTGATTAGGTCTCTTGAGTATTTAAATTAAATACTTTGTTTTCTCTGTGTGTGTGGAAGAAATGCCTTGCTAAGCACAAACACTTGCTCTTGGCATGTGTTTTGTCCTGCTCTCCTTCTTCTTCCTGCACCTCTTCCTCTTCCTCTCTTCTTTATTCTTCTCTTCCTACTCTCTCTCCCACTCCTTCACCTCTTCGTCTCTTCTCCCCCTCCTATTCCGCTCCCATCATCCTTTGCCTTTCTTCTTCTCCTCCTACCATCATCCTTCCTACTTTTTGGTATAGCTTTGTCCCGCTCTTTCTCTTCTCTTCTTCTTCTCTTTCTCTTGCCCTTCCTGTTCGCATTAATCTTAGTCATCCTCCTCCTCTTTGTTTTCCCCCTTCTCCTCCTTTTCCACCTCCTCCTGCTCTTCCTCTTCCTCCTCCTCCTCCTCTCCTTCCATCTCTGTGGGATAGAGAACACATAGTTAGTCTCCCTAATTAGTACATCGCATCCCCCCTCTCTCTTTGTATTTGTATTTGTCATATATTCCTCTCTCGCTCTCTTCCCATCACTCAGTCATTTTCCTGTAATGCTAATCTGGTGTAGCCTTGTAATTATGGCTGTTAATGTGTTTCAGGATTAGAGAGCCAGGATATGTGTGTGTGTGTGTGTGCGTGCGTGCGTGCGTGTGTGTGTCTGTGTGTGGCTACAATCCCTAATCCCTCCCAGTGCCAGGCAAATCATGTTTTTAAAATGTCATACACACATCTCTCTCTCTCTCTCTCCCTCTCTCTCTCTCTCCTTCCCTCTCTCTACACCCCCTACCCCCCACCCACACATACATCTACTTGATCCTACTTACAAAAGCGTGGTGGTCGTATTAAAATCATTTTTTTTATCTTGTGTGGTTCAGTGCGCATCCACTGTAGCTAACTGATACTGGCAGTCCCATTTATCAGCTGCTTTGTTTGAAGTTCCCACAGCAGTGCTTAAGAGAAGCTAACACTCAGAATAGGCGTTAAAGCTGTGTTTTTGTGATCTTGAAAAGTGTTGGGGTCCTTGAGGTTTACTTTTGAATTGAGTAGCGGAGAGAATTTTTTTTATTTTTTTTGTATTTAGGTGCACTGAAAAGTTCCTTTTAGGTTGCACATTGACTGCAGCCTAATAGACTTAATATGCCTACTTTGTTTTATGCAGTATGCAACCAAGAGGGATAGGAGAGAGAAAAAGATTTGTAAAATAAAAGGAAATGAGAGAAAGAGTGCAATTGTGTTTATATGTAGGATATACTGGGTTTGGGTTATACTGCTGCATTGAAAGGTCCCTTCTAAGTATTCTGTAGTGTTTCAGGTTGAAAGGAAAAACTGTGAAACTGTAAGTTTTCAGTCTTATGTGATAACTCTGACTTATCTCCCACTTCGCTAAACATACTACCTTGAATTAGGCTGACCTGTTTAAGAACTGCAAAACATAACTCACTGACAGTGGTGCAAAGCTGTAGAAGAAAGCTTTACGGTAGAGAAATGGAGAAGTCAAAGCCAGAAATAAAAGCTAAAACACAGACAGAGAAAAGGAATATATCTTAAATATATAAAATACAATGGGCTGAAGTTTGCGATGGAGGTTGGAGCTATACTGGTGAACTGAAAGGCTCCTCCTTAGGTTGTCAGTAGCCTGTCACTCAGCAAGTGTGATAACATTAGGCTAATTATCATCGACCTCATTCAATACATCAAACAACAAAATGCTTCACTCAATGCACCACAATGTATTATTATCTGTTATGGAATGGGGAGAAGTGAAAAGACAGCTTGCTGATATTTATGATGCAGTGCTGTCACTTTTGATAGATGAACATAGAGGCAAAGCAGAAATGGTGGTAGGTGAAAGACAGGAGGAAATTATATGAAAGAAAAAAGAAAAATAAATAAGATTCTTTTAGGGAGGAGGCAGGGAGGAAATTAAGTTAAAATGAACTTTTTAAAGAAATCAGAAAAAAAGTTGAATGTAGGGAGATGGCTGAGATAGCAGGGAAGTGGGAGAGTGAGATGGAGGAAGGAGAGCATTTTTCTAAACAAGGGGAGTGGTCAGGAAGTTATTAGCCTGTTGACAGACTTCTTAATTACCTTAGAACAAACAAACAAGTGTGGGTGTGTATCTGTGTGTGTGTTTATGTGATTTCAAGTCCAGTCTCTGCTGAGAAGTATGTCTTGTGGAGTATCAAACCTGACATTCATAGCAGCATATTGTTGTTTTTTTTCCAAGTGAAATATGGTTTGTGTTGCCTATCTCAAATATATGTGTGTGTTTCTGTACATGTGTGTACAATTAGTACATATACTATTGTATGTGTATTAAACAGGCTGTACAAGTGTCTTGTGGGGTCCAGATATCTCCACAAGAATAGAAATAACCTGTGAAAGATTTGTGGACTGTGTGTGTTTGCATGTATGGATGTCTATGTTGAGGCTTACATGTATAGGTAGGTGGTTCATGCCTGCGTGTGTGTGCTGTGGTTTCATTAGCCCAGGGAGCGCCAGATGCTGGGGAGGAACGTTGAGGAGGCCTGGCCAAACAAGCTGATATCATCGTAAAACATCCTGGCCCTATGCCAGAGCACAGACAATTAGTCCTGAGAGGGAGGGGAGGGAGGGAGGGAGGGGCAGGCAGAAGACACCTGCCGCCTCCTCTGCAGACAAACCACAGGAATGTGTATTGGTTGAGCCTGACACCTATTCTATTTTTTCTGTTCTGCTCTATTCACCAAGTTAGGGATGGGTATAATGGCACACGTGTCGCCTTTGTCAACTTTAACAGCAGGAAAGTAAACCAGCCATCTAGAGTGTGCTGCCATCTGTGTCTTTTTCACAATAAGACTGGGCTCATTGCACCTTTAGTCAAGCAGCAGTGGATTTACACTGTGGATATACTAAAATTCACATACTGAAAAACCTTTGGCCTGCCAACTTTTTCCTAGCCAAACCATTGATAAATGAAAATGAATACTCTAGCATGCACATTAATTACAGATTTATTTACATTTGCAATTGATTGAACTGAATGTAAATTGACCCCAGCCCTGGTTTGAATGTAGGAAAGTGTTTTGATCACCCTGGCTTGTGAATTCTAAAATTGAACAATCATTTTCACTATTTTACCTTCCATATTGATCCTCAAAACAAAATGTAACCTACAAAGGATGTGTTAGACAAGGTGTTAAACAGTGAATACATCTATTTTTATCGTTTCCCACAAGTGGTTAAAATGCTAGTAAAATCAAACATTTAAACCCAAGATAAACGTAACTTTGCTTCATTAGATGACTAACACAATCACCTTGTGCACAGCTGCTGGAATGTCAACACAGTGTGTAATGGTTACCATGCCATTTCCACCAGCAATTTTCTGCCTTTGCGTTTCACAAAAGACAGGCTTTGTTACTACTAGGTCAAAAGCTGGGTCAAAACAAGAACAAGTTAACTAAAATCTTTGCTGGCTTGTCGTTTTTTCCACAGAATTTGGCTAGATGCCACGTCAGTGATGTCTTTACAAAGTGCTCTATGTAAAGACAGCTTTGGACCATTTATACTACATAATATTGGCATACTTGACCCGTAATGATATTTTAGATTTTAGGTAGAAATTGCAGTATTGTCACAATCCCAGACCCCGGTGGCAGCTGAACCCACCACCCCTTCTTCGCCCTGTAGTGGAAACCAGGCAACTGATTGTCTTGTACATGGTTTGTAGTTAAATAGTTTTGGCCCAGTACTGTACCCACATTTGGGAAGTGTATTTTTTCCTGGTGGAATTGATGTGAGCTTGCACAGGATTTTCTGTCTCTTTGACAAAGGCAGTGGCTTTGGTCTGGTAATGACTAGTACTGCTATTCTCATCATAAAACTCTTTTGCTAAATACAGTTGCCCTACGGTAAATACTGTTTCATGAAGGAACTGAATGGGATTCCTCAGCTCTCTCAGTCTGTAACAAACCTCTTGGCCCAAATACGCCCTACTGTAAGCAGAATTTTAAATGCAAATCTGACAAAACTCCCAGCCTACACTGACCTAGAGTACATGGTGTTTTTTTATGGGAACTGAATGAAATTGTTCGGCTCACTGTGTTCCTCGGCCTAGAACGGCTCTCTGTTTAGTGAGAGAGAGAGAGAGAGAGAGAGAGTGATAGGGTTAGAGACAAAACAGACAGTCCATTCCAGCATAAACACGTACCTGTTGGTGATGACTTTGAACAGTCTAGAAAGTTCAAAGTTTTACAATACTGGTGTAAATCTGAGGCAGAGGTTTTACTACAGCCTGCTAATCACACAGAGATAGCCCATTTCATAATTTTCTAGGTCATGTCCTGAGGGCTGAAAAACTAAAATTGCCCAGGATTATCTGTAATAGTATCATGCAAAACACTATATTCAAGTGCTAATCCCCCTGATTTTCAGATTAGATCAGTGTGTTTACAACTCCTTATCTTTAGGCTTACAATATCTGCTTGTCCCTTTGGGTTTTAAAACTGACAGAATTGGAGGTACAAGGTTTCTGCAGTTCACTGACAACACGCAACACTTAATCCATACAATCCTCCCAAATTTCAGATTAGATCAGTGTACCCACAACTCTTATCTCTCTACCTCTGTATCTCTGTCTCCTTAGCTTTATGGCTTCCCTACTGTAATGTGAGATCAAAAGGGGTTGTTGACCTCAAAATAACAGCAGGTCACCAAAGGAATGTGTGCTGTCAGTTTCTGCAAAAACCTTGTAGCTCCACATTCGCTGAATTTTCTCTGTAGCTATTAAGGCATGTAACATGATTATAATTGCCGTGCTGTGGCTCACATCTGCAGCAGTCAGTTTGAAATGTAGAGACAGGTTGCAGTGTTTCCTATGATATCAGATAAGTCATGCGCGCTTATATAGGAAGATGCAGATAGTTAGCAAATAAGTAGATAGTTTAAGACATCACAAATTCTAATGGTAATGCAATAACCAGAGAGAATAGGCTTTGCAGTTATAAAGCTGTTTTTATTACCTGTGAAGTCACTTAATGGGAAATTAGCTGGAGTTTAAATGGGTAGTTAGTTGGCTGTAAACAAGCCCAAGGAAATGTTCTATTTGATGCTACTCTGTACTCTTTTTGACCTGTTTTGATTGATAGCAGGTTTGCCCTGGCTTTTGTGGAAGTCTAGTCAGTAAAGTTGTTTGTAGAGTGGGTTACTGTACTGTATGTTTGGGGATTAGAGGGTGAAGACTTTCCATTAAACTGTTATAGGCAAAAGTAAAACTACTGGAACCCATTCTGAAGGCCAAATGGTAGGAAAATACACTATTGGGACTCAGTGAAAGGTTATGTGCAAAGATGAAGGAACAAAAGATACAAAATATTTTACATGACACTTTGGGGTTGAAATTTTCCTTCGCAATCATAAAAAGTGTTTAATATGGCCCGAGAAAACCATGATTGTAGCGCTCAAGGAAGATCAACAGTGTGCAAGAGTGGAAATAAAACAAAGCAAACCCAGTGTTCAAAACATCTCTCTCTCTCATACATCTGCCCTGGGTGTGAGCCAAGTCAATGTTACAATGGAGTCACACAATGAATTCCATCAGGGAAGGGAGGGATAGAGAGGGAGAGCCAGAGGGAGAGAGAATATAATAGTATAAACAGCCCTGGTGTCTATGAGTCAGACACAGTCTTGTGTAACAGTGATGGTTGAATGAAGGGTAATTTAAATTCATCGTTCTGTAACATAATGGAGAAAATGGCCGAAAGTGTTTTTTTTTTTGTGGACACAGGCTATATTTAACTTGGGATAAATAGTTTTTCTTAAGTAAGCAACGACAACCGTGTTCGGAAATTACTTGCATATATCAACCGGCGCCAGATGGCAGTGAAGAATGAGTAAACTCAGGATCGGTTATGTTTTCACACTTTTCCACGATTAATCATAAACAAGTGGATCACATTTTTGTCCAATATTAATGAGCTATAGTAAAAAGCAGTGTTTCAGCTAATATTGAATATGAGTGTGTGTGGGGGGGCTGCACATAGGCAACAGCCACCACCTAAAAGAATTTAGACTCAATTAGTATTGGTGTCATTTGGTCTAAATGCTGCTTTTTCTGGCATTTCCACCCCATTAAGAAAAGCCTGGAGAAACAGTAAGATGGATAGTAAAATAATATGCGATACATAGCAGTTGCATAGTATAGTAACACTTACTTTCCTATACCTCTGAATTCAACTGTACAACTTTCTTTTGAATAAGAGCTTTTGACTTGAAGCACCGCTCAGTTCAGGAATTGCTTATTTCAAGACTTTTTTTTTCTGTTTTTGACCTTAATGAACGGAGTTGACTAGCATTTCTAGTGCTCCTACAGGACACCAATCAGTTTGTACAGCCAGGTCAAATTTCTGGGTAGAATATCAAAGCTTGGTATTGAACAATATTGTTTCTTTTTTATTAACATGTACTTAAATGTATCAAAAAGCTTAAAAAATGTTGGATTCTTCCAATGAGAGCTCAAATGTTCCTATAAAAATGAATTGAGTTCATTCAAAAAGACGATGTCATGTATAATTGGTGTCAGAACTGGTATTGGCATCAAGAGTTCCAGTGATACGCAGGGATACAGAACAACTTTTTTCTCCCTCACCCTCTTCCTCATGAGAGTTTTTTGAAAAGCATTGACAAGCACCTGACCCTGAAAGAAAGACTTAATGGAGCACCACCCTGTAATGTTTTGAGTCATACCTTTCTCCAGGCTGTATGGTTTTGTGTGTGTGTGTGTGCGTGTGTGTGTGTGTGTGTGTTGTCTCAATATGTTGTTCAACAACCTGCTCTGTGTAGTCAGCTGTCCAGCGCAGGGGCGATGTCATTAATCACAGAACCAATACAACAGAGAGAGAGAGGGAGAGAAAGGGAGAGCGTGGGGCAGGCTGGAGTTGTAATCTGTACAAGTCACCTAGGGGAAGAGGTGTAAGATGTAGGGGGAGGGGGGGGGGAGGCAAAGACGAGGGCAGAGATGGAAGGAATAGGGGAGGGAGTGCAGAACAGGGAGAGGTATACAGCCTACTGTAAATCAGGAGGTGAAAGAGGGAGTTGGTGACCAGGAGAGGAGGCCCTTGTGGCTGCTGTGAGGTTTGGCATCTCCCTATTTAAGCTAATAGACAAGAGCAGCTTCCCAAGACTCTGTTTTGCACCAGGGTTAGTTGAATTCAGCGGTTCAGTGTGAGTGTGACAAATTCAAATATATCCGATTCAAATACAGTCTCTGCTGGCACCAGTCTCTTTCCATAAATCTGTACTCTCATGAATTTTGAGGGGGTTGACACCACCCAGAATGCTTCACAGTAACCTTTTACCATTACAGAAACCATCAGCACATTGCATCAGCACATTGCAGAAAACTTTTATCTACAAAATGTCACCGCTGATTTGTGGTATAGCTCTGTTCACATATTAGGATGTTGATTTGTCTTGATGACTTCCTGTGTTTCAGGAAGGGGACTTCCTGGTTCGGACCCACCATGTGGAATACTGTGATGGGGGGATCCTGGACCCCGATGATATACTGAGCGACCTGGTAGAGGACAAAGACAAGGTAAGAGCACCCCAATGGGTAGCACCCATCTGGGTGGTACTGCTCCTGTGATCTGAGATAGTAACAAAAGAGATTGGTGACTTTGACTTCCTCTGCTTGTTACGCTGGCTTTACACAAAGTGGTAGCATCTAAACTTCTGCAAACCTTTCCTCTTGCTTTTCTGCTGCCTGGATGATTATAACTAGTATCAGGAGTGACTTCAGAGATATGGTCCAAAGTATACTGGAGCACACGGATTAAAGGCAACAAACTTTATTGCAGAACGTTTTGATGCCAAGTGCGTCTTCATCAGAGTCGATAACTAGCCTAATGTTAGTTGAAACTTAATGTTATTACCTGGTGTGCAGATTTAAGGCCAAAAAATTACTTTTATGCGTGTCAAAGAGTTTACACTTTGTCGACCGGCAAATTGAGTGCCCCAATACCTGAGTGACTAACAGTGAGGTAGGCAGACAGATCCATCCATCCCACCAGCTATCCAGCCAGCCAACCCACCAGGAAGAAAAACGGCTAGCAAGACAGCTTGCCCTCCCTGCAGACAGCTATGTGGCATTTAAGTCGCCGTTTTTAAGTCAGTGTCACCAGTCCACCATCATCCTAATTGAATCCCTGAGATTGCAGATCCCTCTCATATAATGCAATGCTTTTGATTTATTCCTATTAATTAGTCTCATATTACTGTGGGCGAACCGCCTATGTGCACAAGGGTATGTGTGTGTGTAAGTCTGTGCATTGTATTGTGTGTGTGTGTTTGCACACCAGAGGATTGAGCTGCAGTGGCCTATAAGCCACTCCCTTGGATAGAATAGTGCCTCACAAGCAGAATTCAAAAGGAAAAGGTTTTAACTTGCCTTAAGCGTTAGGCTATGTCATTAGCAATTCACTTTTGGGGGCTTTGCAAACTTAATCCATATATTCTCTATTTTTCTTCTTTTTTTCCCCTGAGGAAAGTGTCATTTTTCATTTTCCCCTTCGGAAAGTGGAATTTTTTTCCTACTCTTTCATGGACTCTCTGACATTATTAGAATGTGATAAATGGCCTAGATTAAGGCTTTTTGAACCATGGCTCAGGACCCTAAATGAATCTTGAGCCTACTTCTGGTGGGTCTGCACATAAAAACAGTATCAACATTTTTTAATGAGCCAGTGGTGAACTAAATTTCTAATTTGGGACACAGCCTGAAAAAGTTGAAGAACCCACAGGCTAGATCATGCTACTCTAAAATGTATATTACCCTGTCCTTGGTTCATATGCCTTTAGGATGGATACATACTGCAAGATTTGTGGGAGATTCTCTGAACTAATTAAGCACAAAGTTGCGTTAGTAGGCAATTTCTCTCAGAGTGCTTTAAGAAAACCTCTGGGGAGAACTGAAGTGATCCCTCCAATCACATAAATTTAGATGGGAAAACATAATTTGGTATAAATTGTAACAAGTATTTTTTAACGCAGTGACACAACTGGGTTCACAGGGCTAACCAGGACTCAGGCCTGCTCTGTTCACGTCATCGTTATTTTGTCAAATCATCATTTCTGTGGTTCTTTTTGGATGTTGTGGCCAAGAGATGATTTATTAGCGGGGGGATAGTTACAACAAAATGAACAATGTTTTTAATCTCGAGTTCTAAACATTTTGAGATGGCCTTGCCCTTGACAAGGTCCCCATAGCCCTGCAGTGGAAAAGTGTCTAATGAGTACCATCTTTAGGGTGAAGCAATAATATTCCCACAACATTCTTTAGAGGGAGGCGGCAGCCTAGATTGTTCTCTCTGTCAGATGAGCTACTCTGTCTGTCTGTCTGTCTGTCTGTCTTTTTTCCTTCCTTTAACCAGGCATGAACAAATTCTTATTGGTAATTATGACCAATGAAAAGCCCTTTTGATGGGTGATGGGTGGGAGGGGTTACAACATGATACACAGCCAACACTCACACCCTAAGGTCAGAATCCATGGGCTGTATCAATTAGCGACCGGAGCAATAACAGAGTCAGGAGACCAGCGTCTGACCTAGGGGATTACTATTATGAGAGCCTGTTGCCATGGTTTTGTAGTGTTTCAAAGAGCAGCATACACTGGTCATGCTGTTGACTAGTTTTCACCCACCCTAAGGCACTGTGTTCCTGTTTGTAAAGCCGTTGTATGTGGAGGTGTTAATGTCTGGAGTTCCCCTGATCAGTCCTGGGAGCATGGAGAATGTAATGTATCTGTTTTACAACCACACACTCTCTGTAAGACCCTGACAGAGTAAAAACCCCTGGCCACAGCTCCATGAAAGCGGTTGGAAAATAAGGTTGTACATAACACTCGATTGCGTAGGCCAGGACCAAATGTACCTTGATTTGAGGGGCTGGGGTTGGAGTTGGGGATGAGGGCACGATTGGCACGATTCCAGACGGCCTTGCTCCCTGGAGGGACTGGTGTGTGCTGTTGCTATGGAGATGGAGTGTTCTAAACCTGTCAGCTAGTTAGCTACAGTTGGTGCCAGCCATAGCCAGTGTTTGCTCAGGTTGTTGGTTCAGGGCCTTTAGTTGGGCGGGATGGTTATATGTGTGTGTGTGTGTGTGTTCATGTCATCAGTGCAAGATTTGAATTCTTGAAGCTGCTGCTAGGCCCTGTTGATTTTATCATCATTTTTTCAACACTGGACAGCCAGAGGTGTGAATCTTCACTGGCCTCACAATTCGATTCGATTACGATTCAGCAGGTTACGATGCGATTATAAAACAATTATTGATGCATCTTGATGCATCTTGATGCATCAACATTTTTTATTTCTATACATGATTTATTTTTTCTCACTGTGTGACAACTTGCTACTTTTAAAACATAGCATATTTGTAATGATCCATAATTAAAATAAACAGATGAATTTAAATTAATCTGTTTATTTTAATTATGGATCATTGAATTTACTAAATTTATCTGTTTATTTTAATTATGGATCATTACAAATGATCCATAATTTAACAAACAGACAAACAGAGATGCAAACTCCTCACCTTTCGGCGAAATTTGCCGTTTTGAGATCAAAATAGGTCACCTACGAGATTCGTGTAGATCCGAGGGGAAATTTTTTTTAGGGGGAGGGGGTTGGTCAGGTTGATCAGGTTAGATGCAGAATTGGTTAATTGAGGTTAAACAGACTGAGCACTGAGTTATTTTCTTCACCTCAGAGTTGGTTTAAGTTGTTTAAGTGCTGTAGTGTGTATTGGTCAGCCGGTCTCATTGTTTGTTACTGCTGATCGCTGCTCCGCTGTGCTAACGGTAGTCTCTGAATGACGGTGTAGAAAGTTAATAATATTGTTTGTCTCGCAAAGGTAATTATTGAGTCATTAAATCAAAAAATGCTTGCAACCGCGGCCACCTTTTTTGAAGATGAACTACAAAAAACATGGATGTATTGACAAGATAACTCTAGCGTTGACTGTCCGGGTGCTGCACTGCCCTCGCAGTTGAGTTCCGCCTTTTTCGTTCCGTCAACATCACGTTATTAACTAACATTTAGAATCGATTCAGAATCGTCCACGTCCGCATCGCGATGCATCTTAGAATCGAGAAATTTCCACACCTCTATTGACAGCGGTGCCACCTGCCGTAATGCCCCCTCCCACTTTAGACAGTCCTGACCAATCAGTACACTCGGTGTGAGGACCTGCTTTTTTGTAGAGTGATATGTATATAGCCCACTGGCCGTGAGCGTTATATGAGCGTTGTCAACGTCTTCATGCATTAATGTCACCAAGACAAATTCCTGTGCACTTATTGCACTTCGGAAATGAGGTGATTCCGACTCTGATTGGACCTATCAAACGCGAAGCAGAAGTAGAATAGTAATGGGTATTTGAATCCGAGCTTTCTGAGATGTCGTGGCCTGCCCCATCATTCTGAATAGTACTACGGAAGCACTCTGTTTCTTTAACATGCAGTCAATGTTTTTGGTGTTGTCGGGAGAGCCATCTATCAAAAAAGGAGAAATGGATTAGGCTGTTATAAGAGCTGGAAGTAGAAAGACTAGATGAGTGATGGGTCATTTGAATGGCAGGTTGACAGTTGGTAAGAACTGGTTTAGCAGGTTTCTACATTGAGGTTGGAATTACGATGACTGTAAACGCATGTGTGTGTGTTTGTGTGTGTGTTTCTGGTTATTCTTTAGGTACACTGCTGTATAGCCTCCCTGAAGACACACATTTAGTGAGAACTATTCTGCAGTTTTTTTTTCTTTTTCATCAACTCTCTCCCGACACACACATTCACACAAAAAAGGCTAATAATATCCTGCTTATTGTTAATATCCTCTGAATGCCTGCAGTGAAATCCCACAAAACACACTTCACAGTATGAAAGCACACACACACATATACACACAGACACACACAGACACTTTTCAGTGTTGAGATCGAATATAAAGTGCCACACAGTAACACACCAAAACACACATACGCACACAGACACACAGAGAATTAAACTCCACAGAATGATACCCTGCAAAACACACTTCTCAGCAGCAGAGATTGCATATGAAATGAAAGTGTGAAATATTCATTGGATTCTGAAGCGAGGCTCTCATAGTATTACTGGAGCTGAGATGAATAAATGGCTCCTAATCCCAGATGAGTGTTTTACTGTAGACAGACTCAGACTGACTGGCTTTAGGTTTAAAACCACTGAGAATAGGGAGAAGATTTTTGAAGTGTGTTGAAGACAGAGGTCAAAAAATACAGTTTTAAAAATCCATAATTGTAATAAACGCAAATGCTCTATTTGGAAAGACTTTAAATGTTTGTGAGTTTGAGGAGATTTATCTGGGTACTCTGATATACACAGGGGGAGTTTGTGTGTGTGTGTGTTTTTTTTTTTTCAGTGGAGGAAATGCATTAGAGTGAATTTATATCCAAAACAAAAAAGCCACTGAGGGGCTGCTAATGGGGCCAGCTATTAATGATGCGTATACCAAGGAAACCAATACACTGATAATACAATGTGTTGTTATCAAAACAAAATATAAACCAAATACATAGTGCCTATATGGCTCCAACATATAGGCTATTAAACATCAGAAAGTGTGTTTCCACAACAAAATATGTACTTCCTTGTTTAGTATTCTGTGACTGATTCAGCTGGGTCTCGGGACAGTTGAATTTTCTCCAAACTCACCCTCCTGGCCCTCCAAAAGCAAGAAACAACCTAAACAATGAAGACCAATTACTGTGCGCTTGAGTTAAGATTCATAACCACTGAGAAATTGGGATTTATATTTATTGGTACCAGCTGAGCCTGGGGAGCTGATATCTTAGCAACTGTCTTTGTGTATGGTTCCTGTCTTCATTATTGGAATTTTCTTTCTTCTTCACAATGAAATCAAGAGGGGCAACTATAAATCGATCTCTGTTCATCCATCGGTCCGTCATGCATGGTATCTCAGACACCATCGATTGTATTTTGATGAAATGAGGGGGAATGATGCATTTCACAACTGTGTTCTGCTCTTTTCTACACTGATCAGGTCAAAACAAGGTGACACATTTGCTTCTGTTGTCTTGCGTAAAGTGTCTTTGCCATCTTGCAATCAGGGCAGGAAACAATCTTTCTTATCCACTAGCCTCAGTGGGTGTTATATTCAAAATTTACACATTAAAAGACAAGATTGACTCCTCTGTCTCTCCTCCTGACTGCCACCTACAGTTACTACTAGGCTTCTGCAGCATCCATCTGAGGGTTGCTTTCCTCATAGTTGTGTGCCTTTAATTGCTAATTTATCAGTCCTATATATAATGATAATAATAAGACAACAAATAATAACATAGCTACATGCTTCAACTAGAACACGAGAAATATAGAGTGGGGAAACTTTTTTTGTGTGTGCTGTATTCAGGTTTGCCTGTAGACCCATTTCCCCTTCTGTTTTTTTCTCCATTACCTTAATGTCTCCCACGCATGTTGTTTTTCAAGCCCACTCTTAGCTTTATGCCAAAGAAAATGAAAAGTAAGCAGGAAATATGGATTCCCATCAGCATTTTCTATGTAGCCGGCAGTGTAGTTCCTAATGTATTTTTCCCATCTGAGGAGGTATTGCAGAAACAGCCTTAGAGAGACCGGGGGTTTGTTTTAAAGGTTAGCTGGTAATGGAGAGAGAGAGGGAGAGAGAGGGGAAGTATAGTTGTCTGGTTGTATGATATTGATGTTTGTTCAGGGAGGTTAATGACACACACACTTAATCAAGCACGCTCACACACACAAATTGAAGTTCATAGCATGCATATATCCATTCGCACAAGTGAGCGTTAAACATAAACATTCTTGTTCAAAACATGCATACACAGCAAGCATGCATGCTGCATAAACACACACATAGCTCCTTCTCGCACATTCACAGCGCACACACACACAGCACACACTGTATATACACACACACACACACACACACTCACAGGGAGAATATGTTGAATGTTATTGATGAATGTGGAGAAGGTTAATTAAAACCTCCAGTCAGTCATCACACAGCGGAACAGCCATGCAATCATGGCTGCAACAACAATCAAACTCACACAAACACACACATAAAGACAGAATGACAAAAGCATACACACCCAAATACACAACAAGGTGGCAGAGACACACACACACACACACACACACACACACAGACATGCATAATGTTACATATACGTGCATGCAAAAGGATAGACACACATGTGCTTCTTAATGTTAAACAAACACAGGCATGTAGGCATTAATGGAACACAGCAGACTTGTCTTAATTAATCTCAGTCAACAAACACGTTGGAAAGTACAGGTGTATCAAGCTCAAAAGTAGTTTAGTGAAATTCAACCTTTTTCCTTTTTTCAGTCATCCAAGGACACTAAGAATTGTCTGGTAGCCAATTATTTGAGGGATACAAGCTTTGTGTTACAGTGTACCAAGAAAGAATTGGCTGCAGTTGCTGCTTTAGCAGTAAAGCAGAATAGATACAAAGTGGAAAAGTGTATAGCTCAGTGGGTAGAGAATGGCACTAACACAGCCGGGGTTAAGGCTTTGATTCCCACTGTGGAAACTCATGCTATAAATGTGTGCAGTCATGGTACTGTAAAGCGCGTTTGATAAGAGGGTCAACCAAATGTTGCATATTGCTCTGCAGTGGTTGCCATTGTAAACCTTGGGAAGTCTATTCAGATTCATCTGTTAAATTGAGCCTATTACATGCAAACATTTAACAATTGAGAGGCCTCTGATCTCTCTCTCTCTCTCTCTCTCTCTCTCTCTCTCCCCCATTTTTCCCCTCTACCCCCTCTATCTCACCATTCATTGAGCAGGGCTATAATCAAGGCTAATCATTTGCTATTCACCCCATTGACAGCTGGACACACACACACACACACACGCACACACGCACACACACACACACACACACACACACACACACACACACACACACACACAGTGTTGCCACTGGTGTGATTATATTGCATCCCTATTCTGATCTCGACACCATTAACCCCCAGCAGTGCTTCCTATTGATACAGATTCCAGCAGAATTATAAATATTCATGTAATATGGTGAATTCATTGGCTAAGCTTCCTTTAAACACCTTATACTATAGGCCTACGTTTTGCTGGATACTTGCTAACAGTGCGACACTGTTGGCCTTGTAAAATCTATTCTGTAAAGAGGTTTTATCGGAGTATTTAAGCTTTTTGAACATGAGAAGTTGAGCATGCTTGGGCGCCAAGCCCATGAAAACATTAGGAACAGACCTGTGACTTATTTTGGTTCCCAACTCATAGTTTAGCTAACATTGGCCTTAATGAGGACCTGTGGACTCACTCAGCCTGAAGCTGAATTGAATCTGTATAAAGCAGACATAGACCCTGCTTTACCTTATTGTAATATTCCATATTAGACCTTGCACTGGGAGGGATTATGACCTAGATGAATGGAGGGAAACACTCTGCTGTGCCTGCAGAGTTTAATAGAAGACCAGATTCACTGATTTGAACAATGTAGAATAGAATTTTTAAATAGAATCATTTACAAATAGAATCATTTAATACACAGGATCGGATGTAACTATCCCCTGTGCTACTAAAGTAGGGTGAGAGCCTACGTAGAAATCTGGCACGTCAGAAGAAAGAAGGGTGGGGAAGAGCTGGTGTATGATTGGGGTTATCCAGTGGGCACCACCTCAAAAGATATTTTGTTGAATTAGGGCCACAGTGCCTCCAGAATGTAATCCTCCAGGAACTTGTTTGTTAATTGGCCTTTAAATTCTGTTAAAATACAATTTGAATTGATCAAACTTGAAGCATGTCTGCCTGGCTATTATACTGTCTGGCTGGCTGATGAGATGAAACAACCATAAGGAGTCTAACTGAGAGACGGTCAGTTGGACAGTTGGTGGACTCAAGGCAACTCAGCGGGGGTCCATTGTGTGTGATTGTGTATGTGCATTTGTGTGTTTGTGTGTATACACGCACATGTACATGTTTCAGTTTTTCAGTCAGCCAAAACCATTTGCTGGAGAAGAGAAACAGGCCAACAGTTCATCTCTCAGTTTGATAATGTTCAAACCACGCTGTCATTTTCTTTGTCTCTTTCTTTTCCTCTCTTGCTTTTTGTCTGTCTGTCTTTGTTTGCCTGGCCCTAGTGTACATCCTCCAATTGCAACCAGTTGTCATCACATGGAGGGGGCAGGGGGGAACAGACAGACAGATCAGTCGTCGCAGTCAAGAAAAAACATGAAAAAAGGCTGCAGTGCATTCCCAATATGAAGCAGTAACACAAGACACACACGGGACTAAACCAGCACACTCTGAGGGAGGCTCTGTGAAGTGTCGCCTGTGTTTAGGCTACCTACTGTGCTGGCTCTAAATAAACTTTAAATCAGCTTGAGCATAACTTTTTTTCTGTGTGTGCTTCCCCATTTGAGTGTCTTGCACTAGGCTACATATTAAACGATTAAAGATCAAAGTAATTGAAATTGGCAAAAAATGAGCAAGGGATCTTCTGTCCCTGATCTATTTGTCTAATTGCCATACTTTGCCATTGCCATACTGTCTTTCTCTTTCCGTCACTCACAGTCTTTCTTGCTCCCTCTCATTCTCTCTCACACACTCTTGCTCTCTCTCGCTCTCTCTTTTTCTCTGACCTGTTCAATGCATCCTGTCACTCTTGGCCCTTCCCGCTCACAGTCACCCATGTCTGAAACATCGAAATCATTTACCAATTAACCAAATCTCCCTTAATTAGGAAATTATTCAGAGCAGGTGCCCTGTTATCAGCAGGCCCCTCCCTCCCTTCTGCGCTCTCTAATTCCACAGTTTTCCAAAGCCATCAACATGAAAACCATGTTGATCAGTGGTAAATAACACAACCCGCTGCTGCTCACAGCTGCTGCTCTCTAATAGTTAGTTTCTTCTTTCATCTGTTTTTGCATTCATTTCTCTTATTTCTCTTTCTCTTTTTCACTTTCTTTTCCTCATTTTCTCTTTATGTCTTTCTGTCTGTCTTTCTAAGCATTGCATATCTGTTTTCTCTGTAACTTACAGCCTACTCGCATATTAATGTTGGCTGGACTTGATAGTTCTTAATACAAATGAACCAATTAAGAGCTTATGAAAATGTTCGTTTAGCAAGCGTAAGTGAGGAATGATAATGTTTGGCTGCTACAGTATTTATGTAGACGTGCACACACACAAACATAGACACACATATACACACATATACACACTGAAACTAATTTGGCCGAGCTATTGTGTGTGTTGCATCATTTACAGATTGATTGCTGTCATCACTGATTGTGTGAACTGGTAATGGCATTTATGCTGGGGTTGGAATTTAATCATTTAGACATTCATCATTGCAGATCATTTTAGTTTAACTTTTTATGAGGGAAATAGGTTATGAAGCTCACAGCTTTTCAAATTCAAATGTGTTTTTTTTTTTATTTGGCAATGTAGTGTAATCAATTCAGATTATGTTGTGTGTGCATAGTGTGTGTGTATAGTATATAGACTATAGCCATCAAGAGCAGCTCTGCTTTCTTAGTGCATTTTTAAATTCAAACAGGCTATGGAACAAAATATCATTAATACCCATTATACTGTGATCTGCGTGTACAAATATCCCACAAATATATAGGCCTATGTGTTTGTGAGCTTGTGCATGTATGCTAGCATATGGGTGTGTTGGTGTGCATGTAGGCTATGCTAGCATCTGGGCTTATGTGTGTATGTAGCCTGTGCACATGGATTTATTGAAGAACCCTTAAGTATCTCACCCTGCTATTAACTGTGCTGAAAGTTCTTTCATGCCTGCCTTTACCTCCTGTTTTCTTTCATTCGTTTTTCTCTCAATTCTTTCATTCTGAAAGATAGTAGACTCCTGCTGGGATCAGCTGTGTAAATGGATGAATGGATTCGGGGTGTGTTGAGAAAATGAACGAGTGAGATATATCTGCCAATGGAGATTTGTATTTTGCGCTCCTGTGAAAGATAGATATCTCCTTGGAAAATATAGCTAAAGTTTGTTTCTCTTTTTAGATTTGTTTGTTTCTCTTTTTTGACCAATGAAGTTGATTAGCATATCACATCTACATGCTCTGGGTCTTGTTTGAAATTGTTCTCAAATATACAAATATAAATGTACAAATGTTTGATATAAATTTGTTATTGGTGAAATATTGATGCCAGCATGTGTGAGAAATGTATGTGCACAGTTTACCTGTAGCACCCCAGGATGGATGGATAAATGGGCTCATAGATGAGTAAAGGAGAAAGGGAGTAAAGTGAAGGAGGGAAATGATTTTGGAAGGAATAAGGGAGTTAAAGGGTGTTGGAAGGAGAGATTATAGGACCTGGGAGGGATGCCTGTGCTTTCCTTAGCTTTAAGAGAGGCTTGGTTTTACACGGCATGGTGATTTGAAGACTACAAGAGCATACAGCAGCCTTCGGGGGCAAACAGAAGGCTTTTGGAAGCCCAAGACACTTTTGGAAGTCATGTAAATACATTATACAAAGAAACAAAGTTAGAGAATGTCTAGTGTATTTCCTGTTTTCATTGAAGTGGTCAGAAAATGTGGAAGACTGGAGGAAGGAGATGGGGAAAGAACAAAAGAAGGGATGTCGGTAGTGGAGGTGAATGGATGGATGGAGGGAATAGAGGTATGAAGGATGGATAGAAGGATAGCTAGAGGGATGGAGGTCAGGGCAGAGAGAGGTAAGGAAAGCAGAGGGAGTGGAGGTGGGTGGAATGACTGAGAGAAGTGTGTGTGTGTCTGTGTGTTTCTGTGTCTGTGAGATGGGGGAAGCGTAAGCCTAATTGCCCCTCTTCACTTTCCTCCCCATCATCCATTAAATCCTCCATCAAAAATAGCAAAAGGCTTTAGAAAGAGCCCCTAATGCAGAGTAAATTATTGGTATCCTGCAGAAACCTTGTATATCCAATTTTTCCTCTTTTCGTACTGTAATTGACAGCTAACATTGTCCACAACGTGTAGAAAATGTTTCATTATTGTAATTCACAGCTGGCATCGGCTGTATTTGGAGATAGCCTCTCTCTCGCTGCCTCTCTTTACCTCTCTCTCTCACAAACTACTCAGCCTGCTCACTAGCTTTCTTTCACAACCTTTTTGAATCCCTCTCTCCCTCACTATCTCTTTCTCTTCCTTCTCCTCAGTCTTCATCCTGCTCTCTTTCTCCCTGTCCCTCCTCTCCCTCTGCTTCCACCTCTCTATCTCCTTTCTCCTCCTCCTCTCTCTTTCTTTCTCCCCCTCACTCTCTCCAGCTCAGAGCTGTCACTTTGAGGAACAAAAGAGCAGCCAATCAGAGTCAGGCAATTATGACCCTGATGGAAGGGTAATTACCCACAATGCCCCATAATCCTCCTCTACAGTTTTCACCATACATGACATGTACATTAAGTCTATAGACATGCTGACAGGAACATATGTGCATGTACATGCACACACACACACACACACACACACAAATACCCTTGGATTCACACACTAACACACAAATGCAGGCACATGTAATGCACACACACACACACACACACACACACACACACACACACACACACACACACACACACACACACACACACACACACACACACACACACACGTTAACTTGGCGATCATTGGCTTTAGCCTGGGTTCATAAAATGACACACACACATACATAGAGGAATACATTAGCATGACACAAAGCAGCGGTTTCAGCCTTGATTTATAAAGATGATGCAATTGCAACATGATTATTTATAGCGGCTTATTCTGGTGTGACAAGATAATAAAGACAATAGACAACAGACAGACAGACAGACAGACAGACCGTATTTGTATGTATGGCATATTGTGTTAGTTCATGTTTGTACATTTAGGCAGTTGCTGATAAAGTGCTTACAGCATTAGTGTGTGTGTTTCTGGGTGACATGTCGATATTAATTGAACCATGAACCAGATCAAAACAATGTCACTTACAAGGGATTAGACAAACATACACAAATACTGAGAAACAGCAGTATCAGGCTAGACTATATGAGTGGGTGGCTTCTGACACAGTCTGCATTTAATCGTCTTTCAGACATTTTAATCTCAGGCAATTTAACAATCAACTTGGTATTTAAACTAAGTAAATGAGCATCCACCAAATCACATTGTTAACCTTGCACTGCTCTTTTAAGATTAGTAATAATCTTATTAGCGTAGCGATGAGTCTAATAAGAAACTATTTTTATTAATTTTCAGCATTGCCAATATCAGCAAAGTCCTGCCAGCATGGCCCACACCTCACAAGTTTTATTTTAGGGTGAATTTTCCATTTCTGTCCTAATATTCATATTTAGCTTCATTACTAGCTTTATTTAGATGTAACTACAAGTGGGTTCTAGCAGTATTAATTCTGTTTTCGGGTGGAACCTTTAGGAACCAAATGCTTGGCATGAAAGAAGTTTAATTGTCTGTCTGTAGTTGCAATAATATGTTTAGCCTATTTCACCTCTTTAAAAATATTCCAACAGCTAGGCTTTGGTTCCATCTCTGTGTGTATATTTGCCTTAGTGTGTGCATATATCTGCGTATGTGTGTGTGCATGTCTCTGTCTTTGTGCCCTGGTATGTGTGCTTGTGTGTATGAATGTGTTTTCGTATGTGTGTCTCATGATTGTTTCTCTAAGTATGTGCTTTGTTGTTATCTCGAGCTCCCAGGGTTGACCAGGGTTGACCGGGCCTGACCTCAGTATCAGTCCATCTTATGAAAAGCTTCTATATTCAAGAAGTGACTGTAGTTGTCTGTTGACATTTCACTTGGTTAACACTGCACCTTTACTTTGCTTCAAGCAGGAACCAAGGGAAATACATATGCAGATGGTTTCTGGTGGGTCTCTATGTGGCCAAAGTGCTAGTTTGTTTTATTGAGTCTGACCATTAGCCTGAAACTGAGTTAACACTGTTAGGGTCACAGGCTGAAAAAGTTCAATTTAGCTGAACACTACAAAAACCCAATGTTTTCATCCAGGCGTGTTACTTCTCTGGGGTGATACTGTTGAAGATATATTCGCAAATTATGTTTCAAACTTTGTATTTAATTCTTTTTGCTCTGTTGTTATTAGCCTAAAGTACATAAAATTGAATTAGGCCTATCAAGACTGGATTAAGAGACAATACAATTTAGATAAGTAGGCTATCCTCTATGTGACCTCCTGGTTTTCCAGCTTGTTCTGATCACATCCATATTTATCAATAGATCTTTCAGGGCAAATGGGTTCAGCCATGTTTGCCAGGTCAGCGCTATGTTTTCCTTTCAAAGTATGATCTCAGCTTGCAGAGGTCAAGTGAATGGCTAGGAAATACAAACAGTGACACTCAGAGCTTGTCTGTCTCACACACACTTGAACACATACTCTCTCTCTCTCTCTGTGTGCATGTAACACCAACAATGCCCTATCCGCCTTTACCCCCTCAGCTCTCCATATGAAGTGGCTAACTGGTGAGAATAATATTGACCTTCCACTAAAGCAAGCAGGGTTGCTTATTGCTTTCACCCATTGCACTGGTTTCATTTACTGTGTGTATCACTGGGTGTGTGGGTGTGTGGGTGGGTGTGTGGGTGGGCGGGGGTATTTGTGTATGAGGAGACGTGGGATAAATGTGCGCTTGTTTCTGTTTCTTTGGCCATAGCTGTGTGTGTGTGTGTGTGTGTTTGTGGGGGAGGGGTGGGATTGGTGTTTTTTTGCTGTCTGAAGCATTGGGGTATTTGGGTGTCTTTGTGTGTGTTTTTGAAGCAGGGCTAGTGTGTGTGTGTGTTTATGGAAGTGTGTGTGTGTGTACGAGGGGATTATGTCATTTTGCGTTAGACATGGGCATAGCAATGTTTCTGTAATACAAAAACAATCCATGTGTGAGTGTGTGTATGTTTTTGCTTGTGTTTGGGTTGTCACAATAATATAATTTTACCTCCAGTACTATACCATACATTCTATACAATACATCCCAACTGTGTGTGTGTGTGTGTGTGTGTGTGTGTGTGTGTGTACATGCACCACCCAGTCCTTGAGAAGGGCACAAGAGCCATAAAATCCTCTGCCTGTCTTTATCATACATGCAGCTCACATATTATTTCTTAGCTCAGTTATGAATTACGAGTTATTGGGCTATGGGTCTTTATTCTCACCTTTTTCTTTATGTAGTGTGACATTTTTCATGATATAATAATCATCCATGTGTGTAAGTATCCATTCATGGGCTTTTTGGTGTGAGTTCAATTGTGTGTGTGTGTGGGCATGAGTTTTGTATGTTTGTAAGTGTGGTATATCTGGTAGTCCTTGAGAAGGGTAGAGGGGCCATAAACCCTCCCTATCTTCGGGAGCTGAGATATCAGCTATTAGCTGAATTGTGAATTATATCTTATGAGGCTATGGCCTTACTGGTAATTTACAGTATACTGACACATATATCAGTCAACATGGATAGTCAACGTATAGCCTATCAGTCTGCAAAACGGAGCTCCCTTCACTGTGTGTGCAAATGTGTGTATGTGTGTGCATGCATGCAGCTGAATTATCAGTTATTACTGAGTGATGAGTTATTAGGTTATATCTTCTGCAGTGATTTATGATGCACTGATACGTCTGTCAGTCTACATAATGAATATCGTCCTCTCTGACATGTTAGTGATGGGGTAAAGGTGTGTGTGAGATTGGGGGTTGAAAAGGGTTCCATTATTAAAGATTACATGAAAACTAGGTATTTTGTGTGTGTGTGTGTGTGAGTGGGGAGGAGGGGGAAGGGTCGGTGCAGGGAAGGCCTCCTTTGATCTTAAATCATATTTGTCATTAAACGTTAATGGGGACTTTACTGTGTGTGTGTGTGTAATCATGTGAACTGTGTATGTGTATGTCAAGTATAAGGCCTGAGGACCAATGTCTACAGTGTGTGTGTGCGTACATGCTCGATGAGTGATTTGATCTGTGTAATGTACGCAGTTTGTGCGTGTGTGTGATTTCAGTAAGCACATAATCATCTTTCACAATGCTGCTGACACTCACTACTTATACCTTGTATGTCTCACTCACACACACACACACACACACACACACACACACACACACACACACACACACACACACAACTCATCAAGAACACAGTGACTTCAGACATATCCTTTCATGCCTGAGATGTGACAAACACGCAACGTTTCACATGATCACACACACACACACACACACACACACACACATGCCACACACAAACACACACACACACACACAGATGGGTAATACAATATATTCCATGTGTTACATTTTAAATGGGTCCGTAATGTTCCATTAGTTTGATTGCTTACAACCCGTCACACATGACAGGCAGAGACAATAAAATCTGAAAAAAAAAAAAACTGAATTAAGTTGCCGGTTTTATGCTTTAATTTAATGGTTTTAATTTTAATATCGTTCATTTACAATGGGTGTTTCTGACACAAGTGACATGGGTAGATTGTTTCACTGAAACACGCAGAGATATATGGGCGTGCACACAGACATATCCACACACAAACATACATACTTCCCCTGACACACACAGACACACACAGCTACACACACACACACACACGCACACACACTTCAAAAGCAGTGGAGTGGAATAATGGACAAGGCGATGCAATAGTGGGCAGATTTTATCATTCACACTCTCTTAACCACCAGCCATCTGCTTAATGCATGCATTCTTCTGTGTGTGTGTGTGTGTGTGTGTGTGTGTGCGTGTGTGTAGGGTGGGGGAGGTGGGGTAAGTGCGCACGTGCCTGTAAATGGATCAGTGTAACTCCTCGAGGGCTAACAATCACTATGTTAAACTGTGTACTGATAGGGGCATGTTATATATGTTCCTTCCCTACTACATTGGACGCATTCATTTTGATACACTCATTAATGGTATTTTACATGGTTATGTTATTTATAGCTGAGGCATTATTATCTGATGCAAGTTAATTTATAAAAAAAGACAGTCTAATGTGAATCAACCAGCTTCAAGTCACAAGCCACATTCCACAGTCTTTATGGTAGTTAGCTCAAATACGTATGTATTTGATTCATTGATAATTTTGTTGTTTTCTGACAACAGCACTTAGACGTAAAAACGTCATCAAATCTAGTGAAATGTGCATTCATCAAAGACGTATATCAAGAGTAGGCTAAGAAATACCATATAAACTGTAAACTTTCTTACAATATTCACCCTGAAACAACACTAGGTGTCATTATTTTAGCTACATGGGGACTGTGCTTCAGGATTTTCCAATTAACGGAGGTTTTTCTTAAAGGTCATCCAAGCTGGGCTCATGTATCATTATCTCTGTGTCACTTGCAGATGGTCATTATGACAGGATAAAAGAGAAGACAACAGTGAGATCTCACCATAATGAACCTAAACGCTTCCTGTCACCTTCACCCCATCCCTCTCCTCTGCTCCCCCTCCACTCTCTGTTGTTTCTAGCTACTCTTTCTCCGCTCTTTCTTTCTACTCCCTCTCTTTTTTATACTCCCCTCTCTGTATTCTTTCCCTGCTCTTTCCACTCATTCTCTCCACCCCATATTTCACTCTGTCCACCGTTTCTTTCCACTCTTTCTCTTCACTGTTTCTCCCTGTTCCCTCTCTCTGCTCTAAACCTTTCTTATTTTCCTTTCCTCTCCATCCCTTCCGTCTCTCTGAACATGTCCTTCTCCCCCCCTTTTCCAGTCACCATCTCACTTATTTCTCTCTCTGTCCTGATCCCTCAAGTCCTCTCTCCTCATGTTTTGCCCTCCTCTCCCCCCTCCTCCTCCTCCTCCTCATCTTTCTTACCCCGTCCCTCTGTCTCCCCTTCCCCTCACGCCTCTTTCTTTCACCCTTGTCTTTCCTCTAATGATCCCAATCATTTCTGAGTCACACCTCAGTTTGTGTGTGTGTGTGTGTGTGTGTGTGTGTGTGTGTGTGTGTGTGTGTGTGTGTGTGTGTGTGTGTGTGTGTGTGTGTGTGTGTGTGTGTGTGTGTGTGTGTGTGTGTGTGTGTGTGTGTGTGTGTGTGTGTGTGTGTGTGTGTGTGTGTGTGTGTGTGTGTGTGTGTTGACACTTCATGCATCATACACACACACAGACGTGATCCACACCTGATACATATGTTGACCCTTACCCAGGAACCAAGGGGGGGTTAATTGAGTAACAGTGTATGCGAGAGAGGGAGAGGGCAGGATGAGGGGAGGAGGAGACGGACAGCCAAAGAGAGAGAGACGATGGGAATGAGAGCATTAAGAGAGAGAGAACAAGAGAGATAAGCACAATTTGTAAGAGTGCATGAGAGGAGGCGGAGACAGAGAGCACAAGAGAGAAAGGGGTTAATAGCAAGAGTGAATAAAATGAAAGGCGGAGAGAGGCTGGTAATCGAAGGACTGTGGAAGAGACAGTGAAATAAAGACAAATGAGGGGTTAATGGTGAGTGTGAAGCCAGCATGGGGAGATGGCATGAAGGAGTGAACGAGCGAGATGTGAAAGACTGAGTGTAAGTGATAGAGAAAGGGTTAACAGAGTGATTGAAATGAAAGAGAGAGAGAGGGAGATGAGGTGAAAGCGAAAGGGTTAATTGTCAGTATAATAAACGATGAAGCCTTTAGTCTTTATGGGCCTTGGCTCTTAATTAAGGAATCACAACCGCACCTGGGACCCACCTAGAATAGATGGATACACACCACCACAAGAAAACATGTGTGTGCGTGTGTGTTACTAATTGTTATTGGTATCAAGTCCACCTCCTCATGGATTCATTGTGCTGATGAATTATCTTAATGAATTGCCTGAATATGGGGTTTTGTTGAGATAATAGACTAACTAAATGACCGGATGACTAAGAATTAGTCTATTGTCTCCCAATCTGTTTGTTGGTCAGGCTGTATCTATGGCTGTTTCAGAAGAATAGGGAACAAAAAAAGAAAATATGAGATATGATTACATGTCAGAAAATGTTGTCTTTTTTAGAGACATGGCTTAGTTAAAGATGTGAAGATCTGAAACTCCCACTGTAGTTTAAACCTTGAAAAAAACAGATGTCATGAACATAAATTCTAATACTAAAAGTGCCCCCCCCCCAAAAAAAAAAAACACAAACAAAAAAACAAAAAAAACAACAAAAAAGCAAAACTTAAAAGGAAAGCTCTAATTCATCAGTCTTTTTTTATTTTTGGACTGGTAGATACATTATATTTTCAACAGATTTAGCCCTTAGTACTGATTTTTGACTTTCTGACTGCTCTTTCTTTTCGCATCATAGTCCTGCAACTAAATTTGTTACAAACTCTTGAAATTTCCAATCACCAGATAAAGAATGAGACATTTTCAGGGATTAGGAAAAGCAGCTTTGTGTTCAGATTGACAGCCTTGCATTTCTGAAATTATACAAAGGATTTTGAGAGGTTTTGTGGGCTCCAGGTCATGAAACCAAGTCAACACATCAATCACTGCCAGAATTAATCAATTAGCAAAATAAGTTAAAATACATAAATTGAAATAGCCTACATAAATAAGTCCATTCCCTAAATGTAGGGACCCACTTTCAGGAAAATGTTTTGTCAACCTGCAAAGCTGCAGATATTTTTAAAGCAATGAAATGTGTCAGTTTTGACATGTTAAGAACTTCTCTGCATTCCTGTTGTCAGAATAACAAAGACTTGAAAGCACTATTCATATCCAGTGATGAGGATCTTTGGCACAGAAAATGCTGCTGTAGGCTATACTTTTTTAAAAGTAACATACAGCTCTGACTGCTTAACAATATGCATTCATCAGAATCCAAAATTCCTGAAAAAGATTAATTTCTGCTCACCCCAGTCATCAAAAAAAACTTTTGGAACCTTAAAAGCTGTAGCCTAGAGAAAGGACCGGATAAGTATTAAAATTTGAGATCTTAAGAAGTCATTTCATTTCAAATCATTCTTTATTAGGCAAGAGAAGAATCCATTCAGTAGAGATTATGAAAGTATGCAGATTTTGTCAGGACCCTGATGATTGGGGTGAAAAAACCTAGGAAATCTTATATGGAACCTCTAAAGACCTGCCAGTCTCATTCTATAGCCAGTTACGCTTGCACTGCAGCTTTAAACCTTATTTTACTGCTACACTGGTGGAACAATTTGTATTATTAACCTATTTGAATACCTGACATAGCATAATACGCTACTTGCCTTATAGACTTAAAACCTAAAGTCACAGCCATCTAAATCTTTCAAGGTATTATGCATTTTGCTGCATCGACCCTCAACCTGCTTAAAAAAAAATGCATAGAAATTAACATAGCAACCAGTCTAACCAACCAACCAATCAACATGCTGATCTTCACCACAGTCTAACCCAATGCGCTGTTTAAAAATCAGAGCTCCTGGACTAATCTGTGATTTCATCTAGACACTCTTTTAGCAGCTGCTCTATCGGCAATGTGCATTCTGTATTATGGTGGATTGTCCCTTTAAGCACACATCAGTTAGCATCAAGCTGGATTTGATTCATGGCCTTGGGAGTCGACGATATGATCTGTTAGGAAGACTAATGTAATCACACAGTGTTGGCCATAAGCCTTACGCTTCACCCCAATCATAGAGATGTTAGGAGGACCACCTCTCATGTCAACCTTTTAAAAAGAAAAGCAGAGAGAGAGAGAGGAGAGAGACAGAGAGAGAGAGAGAGAGATTTATGTAGTGTGTGTTGTTTTCAGCACACACAAACACAGGCACTAGCAGTAGAAAGATTTACATACATTGACAGAGTAATGTGCTGGGCGGTGAGAGCTTTATAAAGAGTGAACCTGTCCCTGAATGTGTGAGTGATGATAACAGGCTCCTTTAATTGCCTAACCCCTGCACACACACACACACACACGCACACACACGCACACACACACACACACACAGATCACCAGTTTCCTGAGCAGGCGTCCCATAATTTCTGTCATTCACCTTGAGGAGGTGGAGGTAAGACACAATGATGGAGGGGCCAGAGAGAGAGGAAGTGAGAGAGGGAAATGGAGCCATGGCTAAAGAGAGGGTCAGAGATGTTTGCACGAACGGACTTCAGAGCTCTCTCTTATAGGAAACAATTGAAAATGAGCTTAATGCTAGTTACATGCTTGTCAGCTAAGAGCCTATTGGCAAGTAACATAGTAATTGTGTTTTCTATATGACTGCCATGGATACCGACAACACCTGGAGTTTGGAGTAGAAACATGTTACATGTCATTACTTTGCAATTTTGCATATCTAACAGATGGAAACTGTTTTTGACCAGTGACTATCTATTGACAAAACAGAAAACAAAGACAACATTGCCATCATATTCATAGGTGCTTACCTCATCAGTTAGTCAACCAAATGTGCTTACAATCCACAAAATATACAAAATCCAAAACACATTTGCATTTCTTCAACTACAACTACTGCTAGGAACAGGAGCACAAGCGACCAATCTCAAGGAGTTTCACTGTGTAACACTATACATGAATCCTGGCAAACACCCTATATGTAATGGAAATAACAAAATTTTTTCATGAAATCATGCAAATGAAGTGCCAAAACTTTACCATTAAAATACATGTACAATTCATTGTTATAGTTATATATTACCATCTTAACACATCCTAGCACTGCTGTCAAGCATTAACAATTACTTGAACATATATGAAGAGAGCAAGGCCTTGAGTTCACTTAGCACCTCTCTTTTAGCTGGCAGTGCTCAGCAGATGCTTGGGAGAAGAGCTGGTCATGGTTCCTGCTGTTGCTATGAGACTGAAAATCTGCTTGAAGCACAGGTTTTAAAGCTGGAATATTTTTAAGATCTGGCACTTACTGCTTTGAGTGCTAAAAACATGCCCCTGCTCTCAGACAAAAAACAAAAAACAAAACATGCAGCAGCGCATCCTTTTCATTGGAAAATAATGAGAAAAAGAAGTCAGGGTTTTCCCTGGTGGACATACGGCTCAACTTTGCCTCGTAGAAGAAAGTAACAGCTTTAGAGTTTAGGTTTCTACCTAGATGTATAAGAGGGACTGACTGAGTAAGAGCAGAGGTTGTATAAAACTGTTTTCAGCCCAGGACCAGTGGCGTAACACGATAGTGATAGGCCCCAGTGCAAATATTTTTGTTGGGCCCTTCCCCACATCCACACACGTACACTACTACCACATTCTCCATCATTTACAAATTAGCAGGCATATCTATCACAGAGCAGACAATTGCAAAAATGTCACTACTGACAGGTCCACTGCATTACCTTTCATACCACAAACAATAACTGCTGGTCAGCACCACGGACAGAAGTCATCTGAGCTCTACATCAAACAAACTTCCCTCATATTGCCTACAGCTTAAACACTGAATAATGGCCAAGAAAAAGCAAGTGATATTGGTTAACAATGACAGCAAACAGGTTATTGTTTGCGATCAAAGGTATTGCACATATGTAGAATAGAGGATATGTATAGAGCCTGTAGATCTGTGTGGTTAGTGCAGGTGATTGGTTGTGTATTATACTACTACTATGTCTCAGTGACTGGTCTAACCAGTTGGAGGCCCATCCACTGGATATGGGGCCCACCACAAAGTGGAAAGTGGATGAGCCCTTTGGTGCTCTGGGCCCTCGTGCAACTGCACTGGCTGCACCGACACCACTGCCCAGGACCCCAATGAAAAGGTTGCTTAGAAGCTTAGAACACACCATGAGTATGTTTTTACAAGATGATAAGAGGAATTGGAGTCTTGTCATGCTGACGCTTCCTCTTAGGTGCAGAGAAGGTGCAGAGTAATCTTGTTGTAGTTTTCCTGGCCAATCAGTAGACCTTAGAGATAATCGTTTGGGGCACTGTAAGATGTTTTCTATTATTGGAATTGGTTGAGATTTGCTTGATTCACACAATACCTACCAGAGTTTTTGACAGCAAACTAATACAGAAACAAGCTAATGTCAGATTTGTATTTTTGAAGAGCCCTTACCAAACATCTCTTAATAGAGTGGATGTGTGTTCCCATTTGCCTGTGTGCCTGTACATTTGTCAATGTGTTGGTATGTGCGTTTGGGTTTGCGTTTGCCTCCATGTGTGCTTATACATGCATGCATGCATGCAAACTGCTGGGCACATTTCTACCATTAACCCCCTACACAAACACACACACACACACACACACACACACACACACACACACATTCTGATCTCTCCATCCCTAACGAGAGCATCTTCAGACACTAATGAATAGATTTAGGGAAGTTGCACAGCTCCACATAGGAAAGGAGAGATAGGAACAGCCTAATCAGTAAGATATCTGGGTCAACCAGCTTCCGCTCTCTATTCAGTAGAGTCCTGGGGAAAACCCCTCTCTTCACAAAAACATGTCATCTCTGTCTGCCTGTCTGCCTGTCTGTCTGTCTGTCTGTCTGTCTGTCTGTCCGTCCATCTGTCCATCTATCTGCCTATCCATCTGTCTGTCTGTCCCACTCTCTTTGTTCATCTATCAGTGCGCCTTTGAGGAATTGAAGGAAAGTATGACTCATTGTCAAGGACTCCCATTTTTGACATTTCCCCATCTGCACAGATGCTTTTGATGCCAGGGCTGTCATCTCATTTTTGAGGTGTAAACATTGTTTGGTGTGTAAACCTCATAGGGTTTCAGAGGTGAGAAGAAGAGCATTGATCCTACAAGATCGGATACACTTTTTCAGGGTTGCACCTATTGTGGGGCACAATTAATAGTGTGCAATTTGTATATCATGATTTTAGTGTCCACAATTAAACAACATAGAATCACAGAATTATCGTTACCTCTGTTGTAGAAAACACGTCACATTTGATAACCATTGCAATAAAGTGCAGAAATTGCAGAAAAGTAATTTTGTTCTCAAATCACCAAGACCATCAATCGTGATTATTATTCGTATTATTTTTTTTTTTTACTTTAAAAGCATTCATCCAAAACAATCCATTACATAGGTACTCGACAGTACGTTTAGGGGAGGGGACAAAAGGGGGAGGAAAAAAAAAGGTTACAGTTATAAATACACAAGTAGTTGACAAGTCATCTTGTACATGTCCATTCACATCCTCATCCTATGTAGGGTCATTCACACACAAGTATAGTATAATTGGAATCCATCTTTGTGTAAAAGTCTTTGTGTAAAAAAGTCTCTGTCTTCAGTTGTACCTTCCATTAATCGTGGTTATTAATCGTGACCATAATATCTAGTAAAATAATCAGGATTATCTCTTCTGCCATGCACAATCATATAACCCTATGTCCTTATCTTTTGTACATCTCTTTCTAGCTTTGCAGGAGTTGGCCATGTTCAGAAGAACTGATTGAAGTGTGTACGATTATATGAATAACCCATATGTATCTGTTGAAGGTGAATGGAAGAAGTCTTTTTTTTCTTTGATGATGAAGATTATTTCCATTGACAGAAATGGAAATAATGAAATGGTGAAAGTGATTTCTCCTTGGGTAGAAATAGTTAAACCTGAGCATTAAAAGTATTTTCACTTACGATTGGTTTGAAGTGACATGGAGAAAGTGATTGTTCTTGGTTTAAAGTGACAAGGTGAGAGTGATTGTTCTCCTCCAGCCCTGAGCTAGATAAGCTGTCTGGGGGTCAGGAGACAACCTTTAAACAATTAACCCCATAATCCCCAAAGTGGTTTCACATGGTAGACTTGCGAACGGCTAAAGCTGAAATCCTCTGTTGTAAAGAATAAAAAAGAACGGGCCCCCCACCATTCATGTTTGAAACATTAAAGATTAAAGGAACCAGGCCTTAAATACATCTGAATTTATTGTGGACATTTTTTAAACTATTCATGACAATTCAATTTCATATTCATTTGAACATTTAAGAATGATTTCGATTCATGTTTTCCCCTCATTTTAATTGTCAGTTCAGCTCAGCTTCAGTCCCACGTAATAAATAAATTATAGAAATAATAAAAAAAATGGAAGGTTTTACTTGTGTGATATATGGATAGTATTTTAATTTTTGTATGTTTTGGCGTTTAGGGTTTTGGCATTTTGTTGCTAGCTGTGTGTGTTTTAATATCTTAAGGCCAGGGTATGGGCTTTAGCTGAGGTGTGTGTGTGTGTGTGTGTGTGTGTGTGTGTGTGTTGTATAATTTATGGTATCTAGGCTTAGGACTGTCAGCTGACAGTCTTACTGCTAAGCGTTTTGACATGTTAATCCATAGGAAATGACCATCAAGACACTTGATGTGAGTGTGTGCTTACATGTGTGTGCGTAGTCTAATCATTCACATCTGACAGACAGCAAATCCTGTTTCAAAAGCCACTCAGATGGTCATTGTTGTGTGGAGAGCCAATTGAAGGGGATAAGATGGCAGAAAGCAAGGAGAGGATGAAAGGATGGAAAGCTGGATGAATGAGCTATCAGGGAATGTTGTGAGCTGCACACTAGACCTTGACTGTGGTTTGAAAATTTGAAAACGTAAAATTTGCTACACCTAGCATTTCAACATCAATAAATCATTACCACATTCATTTTGAGACATTAGTATAATTACAAAAACAAATGAGACCATTGCCAAGAAGAGTAGTCGCCTCTACACTGCATTTTGCATTGTGTGCCACCAGGTCAGACTTCAGGGAAATGTGCCGGATTGCTTTTATGGCATAAAGGAAGATTGCTTTAAAGCCCAAAACAGGAATCAAATATTGTCTATTACTCTGCATGTAATATACAACTTTATTCCAGTCCCACTATTCTAACAGCGTAGTTTCAACTGAGTGATAGCTTACCTGGTCGGAATGCATATTCGCTGTTACCAAGGGCTGTTAACGGTTCCTATCTTCCTTCTTGCTCTCCAAAACAAACGCACACCGAGTGACGACAGGAAGCAACAGAGTTTATGGGAAATGTGGTGTTAATTT
>NW_027281594.1:17500-32500 GCF_046629955.1 Centroberyx affinis | reverse complement strand
TCTCTGCATAACAAATTTGTCCAGTAATTTGCTTTGTCTTGTTTGTGTGACCCCACAAGTGGTCCAAACCTTGTGTTTATCGGCTTATCGTCAGTTGAATTGTGATCACAGCTATTGACACACTGTGTTCTGCAGCCCCTTCACTACCACCTTAATTTATTACTTTCCCCTCTTGTTGCTTTTAAAGGTCCCCTAATATTCAGTTTTCATGATTTTCTTTGCAAATACACTATGACTCCGGATAAGAATAATGGTCTTCATGATGTTTTGCAGATAAATATAGTTTAGTTGCACAAGTATTTATTGAATAATTCAGTTGAGGCAAACCTACTGAGTGAAGATTTTCCAGGGGGTGTGTCAGTTCAAATGCTGCAAACTGTCTTGACGGGAAGGATTTCAGTAATTCTTTAGTGAGGGGAACCGATCATGACCAAGTCCAGTTGTGATGACTGGAGTTGGTCCAAAACTGCCGGTAAAATAAGGATGGATGTGAATGATGAAATAACTTCAAATTTAACCACGCAAACAAAATAAATGTTTAGCAATGTCTATGTTAATCATGTTTGATCACACATGCATATAAAAAGAGGGAAGTTAGAATTTCTATAATAGGGCCTCTTTAATGCTTAACTTACCAGTAGCCAATACTGGAAGGAATGAGTTTTACAAGCTGTTGACCCTGAGAACTCAAATTAAAGCATGGAGCAGATCAATCAGGCTTCTGATTGGAGTGGAAACAGTCACATTTCTCTTGCCAGCTATAGATTCTGGAATTGTCTCTAAATTCGGAGCGATTATATTACTGATAAAATCCTACATGTTACATCTTTCAACTAGAGGGCGTTTTGCCAGGGTCACTGGTTTTAAAGAGAACCTCCCTTGATTAGACCTGTGTGTGTGTGAGTGTGTGTGTGTGTGTGTGTGTGTGTCCTGCTGAAAGTGTTTGATTGCGGCTTGTTGAGTCAGACCTTCAATTGATTCCAACTCTCATGTGGTTGAAAACACACACACGCATGCACGCGTGCACACACTCACACAGACAAACATACACACACACCTACAGAGCTCATGCCTACTAGTTTCCACTTGGCCTAGGTAACCTGAATGAATCTTGTATTGACCACACAGTATCGACGAGAGAGAGAGACAGAGAGAGAGACCTTATAAGTGAGCTTAGGGAGAAAGATTTAGCTAGCTTTACTGTTTAACCTTTGGGTTTCTCAGTGTGCTTTCCCGTGTAAAGAACTTTCATTAAAGCTGAACAAACTTACTCCAGAAATTATTCCAAATTTTTTGTTTTGCAAACAATGAGTTGGGAACTAAAATGGGTCACAGACTCGTTTCTGGTGGGACCAAACGTACTAGTATATTGTAATGTCCAGATGGACATTTTTACATTAAACTGTCAGAAACAAGACCAAAGTAAAAGCTGTGTTTTGCTGAAACTGTACGCATAAATTGAGATGCATAGATACAGAAAATACATTTCCTAACATCTCCAACTTGACTCCCCAGTGTCTTGACAGCATAGTTGATGAGAGGATTTTCAGATTTATCTTTCTGTTACATGTAGTGGTGTAACGGACCGTAGTTGATCCGTGATCCGTACGGATCCCGCCCCATGGTTCGGCACGCATGTGAACCGTGGATAAATTGCGAAGTTTAACCATCATAGTGTGAAATACAGTTTTACTGCCGCTGTTACTTTTTAAAGTAATGATTCCCTAAATCTCGATGCAGAGTTGCAGTGAAAAGATACAGACAAGACAGATGCGTGCTGTGTTTTACTCTGAAGCACAATGATTGCTTTAGGGAAGAAAAAAAAAGGAAGAGCGACTGATTTAAAAGCCGTCGCTTTTGCCTCCATTGAGTGAAATCCCATAGGCTATGACTTAGGGCATTTTCAGTGGTGTAACTGGGAAACTGGGCATGCTTGTCATCGTTGAAATAGATCACAAGATTGTGATGTTTATTTCAACTTCAGCAATATGCTGCCTTCCCTCCGACACACAGCTCCACTCGGAGAAGCTCCAGTCTCTTTGCCTGTCTGTGGCATAGCCTTCAGTGTTGATAGGCTATTACTCGTGACGTGTAACCAATCAGATAGTGCTGTGGGCGGGACATTGAGTGAGACTATAGAGTGGTGACTACAGACAGAGAGAGGCGGCTGCATCAGAGCCAAAGTAGCACATTTTTAAATTAATTCCATTCAATACTTTATTGCCATGTCAACACAGTTGATAGGAATTTGCCTCAGTGCAGCTCTTAAGAACAGACACAAAAACACACACATAAGTCAATAAAATATATAAAATAAGAACAGCAAAAACAGTTATCACGTGCTACATTCGTTTTAAAATGCTTGTTGCTTTGTGCTGCTACCTACCTACTTTTAAAGTGCATTTAACCCTAACCCTTTTTTTTTTTTTGCTGATCCGAAAAATGATCCGATCTGTGACTCAAAACCGTGATACAATCCGAACTGTGAGTTTTGTGATCCGTTGCACCCCTAGTTACATGGCACTATACCAGGGATACACACCTGGTCAAAAAGTAACAGTGCTGTCACTACTTATGGGCTGTAACAACATGAGGTGTCCATCATACACAGAGACAATCCCATAAGCGCTCAGTACAGTACTATCCTAGAGATTAGAAAAGTGGGATTGTGGCCTGAAAGACAAATCTGGGCCGGCTGAGGAAATTCTGGGTGGGGAAAGTGAATGAGAAACCCCCTCCTTTTCTGTTAAGGTGCCCTTCAGCAAGGCACTGGTCATTCCTTGCTAAAGTGGTAATCTGTGAACACTGTGCCACTGTAATGTGTTTTTCCTTGGATTTTCTGTTGATGAAGGGTGAGTTTCTGTAGGTACCACTGTTTTCTTTGTCTGTTTAGCTGTTGTGGCTATCGATGGTCTTCTTTTATTTATATAAAGAAAAATGCTGTTTATACTGATGAAAACGTGAAACATATCACTTCTTGTGTGCCAGAGAATTTTTCCCAGGAAAAACCTACCTGACACAGACACCGGGTGTTTAGAGCAGCAAATGAAAAAGCTTTCAGATGTTACATCAATCAACGACAGAGTAAAACCGATAAAACGGGCATTCATTTATATGAAAATAGCACAGATTGTTAATTTAATAAAACAAATGATCTACATACTTGTCTTTTTTATACACATAAACTGTATCTTAACTTCGGGGCTGATGTTGACAGACAAGCTTAAGAGAGAGAGAGAGAGAAACAGAGAGAGAAAGTGTTCCTCTTACTGAAAATGGACACATCAACACTGGCACTAAACGGTCAGACAGACTGGCAACCTTTCTTTAAAATGTCTTTCTTGTCTTGTTTTTCTTTTTTTTTTACTTCTCACTCCTTTTTACACTCATCACTGGATCTTCGGGATTTAAGTTTGTTTTATGTACTTGCTCTCACACTTTGACATTCTGAAGGCCTTTTGCTGTACATCACATCTGTCAGTCTCCCTCATTATCTCTCTCTAATTCTCCTGGTGTCTCTCTCTCCCCTTACCCACTCTCTCTCTTTCACTATGCTTTTGTTCCCCTCTTTCTCACCTCTCTCTTTCTTTCTTTCTCTCCATTTCTCTCTCCCTCTCTTTCTTAGACAGCGGTGTCATTGGCTTTGACAGGCCTTTGAGTCTCCTGTCAGACAGAATAGAGACAAAGCCCTCCTCTCTCTCATCTGTCTGTCTCTCCTCTCTCTCTCTTTCCACCTCTACTTAACTTTCCAAGGCTATTTTTTTATTTGTCTACCCATTTCTTCATTCTGTCAGTCTTTCAGTCTGTCTTTCTGTCCCTCCACTTCATCTGCTACCTTTTCTCATTGTTTTTACCTCAACTCTGCCACCTCTCTTTCTGTCTCTGTGTATTAAACCTATGCTAAATCAGCCGATATCAACTGACTGTGTGTCTTACCTAACATCTACGCATCTCCTCCTCTTTATCTCCCTCTTTTTCTTGTCTGTGTGTTTCTTGCCACCCCTGCACATAACCACCAGACAGTAGTTGTCAAAGGTTTATAATTGATAGAAAACCGCTTGATAGAAAACTGACAAATGCTAACTAATCATCAAATCTCAGTATGCTATGCCTATCTTGAGCTTGTGTCTGCTTGTGTTTATACAAGTTAAACAGATCTGTTTTTCCATGAAACAAGTTGTGACATGGGCCTTGGTTTCTGAGAAGCCCCTGTGATAATTGTGAGATCTGTTCCACTAAGAACTACATTGGACATAAAGAACGTGCACACACACACACACATACACACACACACGCTGACATCCTGGATTGATGGCGCTTGCAGTATGCCACACACTGCTCCAGGCTGACCCTGAAGAAACACACTGGTGTTGCTTGAATAAATAAAAGCTTTACACTCTGAGCATGGGCATGACAGAGAGGAGAGGGATGTAAATGAAGAGATGAGATGAAAGAGGGGGGCAGGGGATGAAGAAGGCAAGAAAGAAAGAATGTCAGATGAGAGAGATTGATACAGACAGATGAAGGGTGAAAGAGAGGAAAAATGGAATCAAGACAATGAGAAAGATGAGTGAGTGTTAGACAGATGGAAGGAGAGAGTGTGACAGGAAGAAAGTGTGAGAGAGGAAGAGAGAGCATCCTCTCTCTTCCTCTCCCACTGACACTCACTGAGTGTCAGTGGATGGACTGAACAGTTGGTGAGATACGGATGGGGGAGAGGGTGAGAGAGGGTGAGAGAGAGAGAGGGTAAGACAAGGTGTGATATTCTGGAACTCAACACTATTCTGTTCTCTGCCTAGCGAGGCTATGCTGGAAAAAGAAACGTGGACATATAAGCTCACACACACACACACACACACACACACACACACACACACACACACACAAAGAGACAACCTTTCATTTTTCAATTGAAGCTTATGTGCTTTTGAAATAACAAAGTACCTTCAGCGGGTTTCATGGCCCCTGAGGGTCATGAAACATAATCAGTGTATAGAGAATTGTATAATATTTTATTTCAAGCAAGAACATGGAAGAATGCCAACATTTACATTTATAAAATGTACTTTAATATTAGTTACATACAGCCACACAACACAAGAAATGTGAATAAAAATGCAGGAGATGAGGAAGGTGTGCCCACTGTGTTTGTGTGCACTACTAGCTACAGCACAAACTTCCAGTCCTGACTGTTGTTGATATGGCTTTGTTTGTGTGTGTGTGTGTGCATGTGTATGTGTGTATGTGATAGTTTTGTAATGCATGCGTCACTATTTTATTTTTGCCTTCATGTGCAGAAGTGACATTCATATTACAATCCTCTGACTCACTAATGTGTGTTTGTGCATATACGTATATTCGTATGGTTGTGTGTGTGTGTGTAAGTTGTGTACTTACGCGTTTCTGTGTAGCAGGAAGCCTCTGGCTTTACTGGCAAAGTCCCCTTTCTTTACTACTGGCCTCTATAGACACAACGCGTACACACACACACACACACACCCACACACACACACACACACACACCCACACAGGTCTATTCAGCTTTAGCGTGGAGGCCCCTAGAACACTGTGTTGACAAGCTCTATGCTATGTGAGGCTAAACGCAGACTCAGTGCAATACTCAATAGACAGGGATTCCACTATATAACACAGTTAGAGCTAGCGGGGTGTCACACACACGCAGAGGGTAGGCACGAATGGAGGCAGTCGTTGAACCGTAGACACACACACACACACTCCGTCGCAGGAATGCTGGGCTCCTTGGACGTCCTCTATAGCGTCCTCATCCACAAGGTAACACACAGCTCATATGTAAGCACACCCACACGCATCGTCTTCTAGACATAATGTTGTGCCCTAGTGAGACACCAAGAGTCATTGTGTGTTGAGAGATTGAGACACTGAGGTTCTTTTGTCATAATATACTTTGCGGATGCTACACCTTCAACTCTTTCTCCTCTTTGTAATGAAAAAGTTCTACATTTGATAACATTTCTATTTTTTCTTTTGATCTCAGACTTGTGCTTTCTCTCACTCTCTTTATTTTTCTCTCTATCTCTGTCTGCTACTTCTATCATTTCCTCAAAATCGGTTCAAAATTAATATAACGTAAAAATGATATATAAACAGTGATATACATTTAAAGAGTAATCATAGACGTTGGCAGACTTGGTACTTTCTATATATTTTCATGCAACCTCTATCTTGCTTCCATATTGTTTGTTTTGACTTTATGTTGTTTCAAACAAGAAAAAACAAGAAAATAATGGAAAAAAAGTAACCAGTCATATTGTCTCTCTTCAGCTGATGGCGGTGTATGAGGAGCAGGAAGCCCAGCAGAGGGGCCGGGCGAGCACAAGCCCGGCCCCCAGCCCAGACGTCTACCAATCAGAGCTCTCTGTCTTCCAGCCAATTAGAGGAGGGGAGATTGAAGTGAACTCCTCAGCCCTCAAGTCCAGTGAGTAGCTTGCATGTGTGCACTGTATATGTCAGTATGTTGGTTGTGACTCACACAAACTTCATATGCCCTTGTCTTTTTCTTTCCCCTACTGACACATAGAATTTTCCCTTCTTTCCAGAAAAACAGTTTAGACCCATTGAAAATGCTATACCCTAAAACAACCCAGAAAAGTTTAAATCACATATCTCTATCTAACAATCTATCAATCTATTCATCGAGCAAAATAGTAGATGTCTCCTTAAGAAACAAGTCAAGACATCAGAAGAACCCAAGTGAAGTATTTCATTTTCACTTTCATTTGCATATCATTTTTTAACTTAAATGAGTGCAGACTCTGTCCCACTGCACCTTTGTGGCAATGATGTATAGTGATAACGAGAAGAGGATTGTCACAGTTGTGTGAATATTCACAGCTAAGGTGTGAAGATTCATAGTTAGATTATCACAGTAATAAAACATTTACTTCCTCTTATTAATTAGAAACTGCTCAACTAAGAACAAACTTTGTGCACAAGTGCTGTACAGCGTGGTGATGTTTAATAGCACACATTACAACATACTTTATACTTTTTAACATTACTTTTTTTAATATGAAATATTAATCAATAGTGTATGCTCATTCCTGGAAGTTTTATAAATACTTTCAAAAGCTATTTCAGAAGATGTTTGCCTCATCTGAGGTGAAATTTAAACTAGGCTATATTCATTCCAGCTGCAACGCTATGATCAAAGTCATATTATGGCAGCTCAATGTCTCTGGAGGAAGAGTACTGGCCTTGACATTACTTAGGGTCTGGCATTTGTCATGACCTGTTACTTCAGCTTGTTGTCCATCTCGTTCTGTTACCAATGTCAACACCAATGGCATCTTTTGGCTCAACAGTGCAATGGCAAATGCAATGCATTGCATTGCAAATTTGTGTCACACATTCAACCTTTTTCAGTTTTATTTGCCATCCTCACAAGGAACAGTGTGCATTTCCTTTACAATATTATGAAAACAAAACTATGGCAGCCATCTGTCAAAGCACATTATCTTGATACACCAAAATGTGCCTTTTCTGTCCATTGATATTCAGTGTAGGTGGGGTGAAGTATTGTGTCTCAGAAGACTGGCCAATTCAGAACAGATTAACTCTGACAACCACAACCGCTCCGTCTCTGACCCTGCTGGCTCTCGGGGACCAGATACTCTTTGATTTATACCAGTAATTCCCCCACCATTGACTAGGCTGGGAGATTTTAACTGAGAGTTTCAGTGACACATAGTCTAAATGCTGTTTCATAGGATTCTTTTTTACCTCACAAAGAAAAAAAAATCCTTTGGGGAAACACTGATTTTGCCCTTTTAGCTGTGACCAGTAGGTCAGTGCATGACCAGGTCAATGTCACAACTGATGTTAAACATGAAACATGTTGAGTGTAATGCTGTAGGGCTGAACTTTGATGTTGACTTTGACTGCTAGGCTAAGTCAATGAAGCATAGCGCTGAAGTCCCACACCGACGTCTGGTATGGATGGATGAACGGCTGAAAGAAAGAATCCGGAAATCAAAACGATGAAATAACTTTATTTATATAGCACTAACAGTAGTTACAAAGTGCTTTACAAATTGAGAGAATAAAAATGGACAATAGAGATCAAGCAACATATATACGTAGGACAATGATACAAATGACGTAAATAAAAGGATTATCAAATGACCATACACATATTTTTTTGTGTGTGTGTGTGTGGTTTTTTTTTTCCAATGTGAGGGATTCAGGTACCTTGACAATAACATTAAATATTAAATACATTTTAACATGCAATTTAAAAGATAGTACTGCCTTTGCCAGCCTGAGTTCCTCAGGGAAGGCATTCCAGAGCCTGGGGGCCCTGACAGCAAAAGCCTGGTCACCTTTAGTCTTTAGCCTGGATATGCCAGCAATAAAATCTTATAATCAGTTCTGAAATGGACAGGCAGCCAATGAAGATATGCTAAAATGGGTGAAATATCTGTTTTTGCTAAAAGTATTGCTGCAGAATTTTGGACACATTGGAGTCGATCTGCCTCTTTTTGATTAAGACAGGTGGAAAAGGCATTGCAGTAATCCAGCAGAGATGAAATAAAGACACGTATAATTCTCTCGGTTTCATTGGAATTTAGGACCGATCTAATTTTTGCTATATTCCTTAGAAGGAAAAGCTTGTCTGAACATGCTTCTTAGTATGTTGTTGAAAGTGAAGGCTAGCGTGAGTGAAAGGTACAAATGTGTATCGTCGGCATAATGGGAGGGAGATGTTGTGCGGCTTAATTATTTGACCCAGAGGAAGCATGTACTGGGAAAATAAAATCAGCCCAAGAATTGATCCTTGAGGTACTGAGTAAAGACTAAGAAGAGCAATATCCATCAATGGACGCAAGGAGTTTTCTATTAGCCAGATAGGAAGAGAACCATTCGAGGGTAACCCCTGAAATACCAACCCACTACCTTAATCTATCAAGAAGAATACTGTGATCTACCGTGTCAAATGCTGCAAGTCAAGCAGCACTAACACGGAGGACTCGCCTGCATCGTCACTCATCAAAATATCATAAACAGAATGGTAGAAATGAAGAAAGGAATGCATGTTTGATATTTTTCAATGGCGTAACATTTATTTTTATTGGTCTCAGGTCTCTGGTGGACAATGTAAACTTAAAATTACAGTACCAACAAGTGTCAAGATGAGATGGGCAGTTTCTCCAGAAGAGTGATGATAACAACACAGGAACAACCGTGATGTTAACAGTTAGCACTGGGCCGGAGACTGCGAGGAGATAAAAGAAAGAGAATCAGATGAGGAGAAGCAGAAGAAAAAGACGACAGGAGGAAGAGAGGAAGTGTATGTGTTCTGTCAGACGGTAGAATGAACTCTGATGTCTGTGTCTGGTTACTGTTACCTGGACCTAGACCTATCTGAAAGGCCTCTCTTTTCTCTTTCTTTCTTTCTCTCTCTCTCTCTCCCTCTCTTTCCCTCTCTCTGTCTTTCTTTCTCCCCCTTTTCCCTGCTCTCTTTCATCTCTCTCTTCCTCCCTCTCTTTCTGTCTTATGTCAGGTCAAGTGCCTGTTCAGTAGAGGTAGATGTGAGTGTGAGAGGGCTTAGAGCTGTCAGAGTAACTTGTTGAAATTTCACTTTGCCTTAACAAACTATGGGTGATGGATTACACGTACCTACTGTTAGCCAAAGCTTTGCATCTAAAATATACATTACTAGCAAGTTGCCTCCGCTGTAAGCTAATCGCAGATTCCAGTTCCTTTAGTTATGAATAGTATACTCTATATCTGCTTTGTTGCACAGTCTCTACCATCCATCCAATTGAACGCTTGACATTTAAACGTAATCTGTCAGGTTTGTTTTCTAAATGTCATTAATATGTCATTGACAAATGAATTATGATAATGCTTATTGCCGTTACATTCTACATCCCTTGTGAGCTTCTTTCTATCGGTGCATTTCATTATTTCCCTTCCCTGCTGTGTTTGATGATACCGTTGAAAACTTCCCAGTCTTTTGGAACGGTGTCAAGCGGCAAATTGAGCTCGAGGACTCCCAAACTGGACCAAGCACAAAATGGATGATTGTAGATAATGATATTGGCTTTTTCCCCCTTTGCATTAGAACTAATTTCACTGATATATTACAGTCAAAATCATATATCCTGCATCTGTGCTACTACTTTTACTCCTAATAGTAATAAACAGAAGTGACATTTCAGCTTGCCTGACCTTCCACAGTCATAAAGGGGCCTTAGTTGTATGATCCACACACTGTTAAGACAGGAAGTTTAGTCTGTTTCAGCATGGTCGCCTGTCAGCAGAGATTAGAGGTAATGGGTGACTGTCATGGGAGATTAGAGGTAACGGAGCTCTGGAGACTATCACTGTCAGTGTGAGAAGGTCAGAGTCAGGTCTCTCTTTCTCCCTAGCTGTCTCATGGTTTGTCTCTCACTGTGGCCATCTGTCTCTCTCTCACTGTCTCCATGTGTCTCTCTGTCAGTCTCTTTCTCTGTCTCTTGCGCACTCTTCTTGTCTCTCTGTTTTTCTCTCTCTCTGTGTTGTGAACCTTCCTTTGGCCTTTCTAATTTTTTTCTCTACACCGCTTCCTTTGTGTTACTCTCACTTTCATGTGTCCTATTATCGGACTTCCTATTTTCCTTTTATTTCTCTTTCTTGTCTTTCTCGATTAGTCTCTACTTCTTAGCTAGTAAGATATACAGTTTTACGTGACTTAACATACTTTGAACTGCATATAGGACATGAAAACACATTTGTCTCAGTTAGTATAGTAGTTTCGGTGAGCATTGCTGTTCATTCACAGGCAAGAATCAGTGTGCTGACCATATCTGGATGATTTAGCCAGGGTGCAAGTCAAGAATTAGAATGGATAAAGAAGGAATTCACATTTGAATCAACCATATTTAGTGTTTCTTCCAATTGTACACTTAACACGCCTGTCATACGACTTCCGCAATTGTAATCATGGAAATCAGCATTGATACAATGCAAGGGAATTGATACGTTGTAATTGGTGAGCCCAGTAACAAATTTTTTCTGACACTAAAGTCTCTCAATCCTCTCAATCTAGTATAAGCTAATGGTATTGCGACATTAGCTGACTAATATACGATTTGTGAGGCTACATTTCAAACTGTCTCTCTGTCTCACCATGACTTAAAGGAGCTCAGATGTGCTGCGTCATAGGTGCAATGAATTATGACCAGTGTAGTTCACAAAGACGCTTTTGCCGCTTGGCAGGATTAAATTAGCATTCTTTGAAAACTACATTGGCGAGAATCGCCAGCTTCATGCGTCACAGCATCCGAAATGAATCCAAAACAAAAATTAACTGTGTCTGTCCATGAATAGACTGTAAAATGATAAGAATTAATAACTTTGTATTGCTTACAGGCATAAAGGCAGAATGGTATGCTACTGCCCGGATACCCAGTGTGTATCTATCTCAGTGTACCTCTGGACTACATGATCAGACATGGACAGCATGTACCTTCACACACTGAAACGTTTTCTTTCTATCTACACAGCGTCAGTGGGTTCATGTCTTGGCCTGCCTCTTTCTCTAACACTATGAAGATAGGTGTTGCAGTGAAGTGAAATGGAATAATGTAGAAGTAAATTGTATTTTAAGGATTGTTTAATTCACTGCATATCAATGAGAAAAAGACCGTATTTTTCCTTCTCTCTCTCTCTCTCTCCCTCCCTCTATTTCCCAGCCATGTTCCTTTTGGTGTTTTCTCATTTTCTCTTTGTCTTGACCGCTTCAACTTTTTTTGTGTGCTCTATTATACTTTCTCTCTTCCTCCCCTTTTCATTACACCTTGCTATCTTCATCAGTTTTTTCTCTGTATCCCACTGTTTCTTTCTTTATCCATGTCCCTCCTTCCTGCCGCTCTCACCCATTTTTTTTTTATCTCTTTTGTCCTCCCTCCATTTATCCCTCCTGCATTCCCTTTCTCCGAAAGGAGGGATTGATTAGGAGTTCAATGTAATTCATTCCTCCCCCATCCAGTCTTAAGAGCACCAAGGGTCCATTTTGTGACAATCAATATATGACCCTACAAATATCATTTGGCTTGTGTACTCTGAGTAGTCTACTCAGACATAACCCCCCCCCCCCCCCCCCAACCTTTCTCTTTCTTTGACTTTGTATTCCCAGTGGAGCTATAGAGTCTAACATGACATTATTCTATATGGATTGATGGGCCCCCATGAACGTGGATAGTGGATTTTAGGATTGGCACTGTACCGTAAAAATAATAATAATGCCTCCAGTTTATAACATTTTCTTTATCTACATAGCTTTTTGCAATCTCATGCGTTTCTATCTCCCTTTCTCTTTTTCCTCCATGCTCTGGCAACAGCACTGGCAGTAGTGTGGTGCGCTTCATCCATCAGCTTCTGTTAAATGATGATTTTATGCAGTGGGCTGATGAGATGTGAAGAGAGAGACACAATCATATGTTACCTACACACACACACACACACACACACATGGCCCCTCAAATCAGCCTCTTATTGGCTGTTTGGACACACGAAGACTCGCACACTCACTGATGGGATGTGAAGAGAGAGAGTGATCATACATTACCTTCTTACGCACTCAGGCTCTCAAATCTGCTTCTTACAGGCCTAATGCAGAGGTGCAGAGGTGCACACATCTATAAACATTCAGGAATGAGCTTTCTGATGACGGTACTATGCGGTTAAATTATGATGAGGTAGCGTTGTATTTATAGATACAAATTCACACGCATACGCACCCACACATACGCACACACACACACACACACACACATACATACATACAGTACATGCGTACAGGGCTTGACAGCATCCGCCCACCCGCCAAATGCGGGTAGAATTCGGCAGTGGCGTGAAACACAGTCACTCTTACTAGCCACTTTGGCGGGTGGCAATATATCCCTTATGCCCGCATGTGTAATGGGAGGCGAACAGACGGGTCCGGTGAGCGAGCGAGCGACAGAGAGAGAGAGCGAGCGAGCGAAATACAGAGAGAGAGAGAGAGACAGAGAGAGAGTGAGTGAGATACAGAGAAAGAGAGCGAGAGCGCAGAGCAATTAGGGGCTGAGCGAATCAATGCGCTACACGCAGTTCTACAATTAAATAGTGGAAAAAAATATATTGTGGCGGACAGTGCTGATATTGTGGCAGGCCGCCACAAAGTTTTCTATGTGTGCATGTCTGGTAGACCCTGGTAGAACGAACAGGTACGGGAGGGGTAACTTAGAGCGGGGGGAGATTGTCCACTAGTTAATCGATCGCGGATGCTGTCGTTCTCTCGGACGGATAAAAAAATGCTAAAATGGGTCGCCAAATACAGACTTGGCGGCTGTTAATATACCTGGGCGGCCCGCCCAAGTAAAGTCTATGTGTGGGAAACACTGAGTATGATGCCCACACACCATAGTCAACTTTAATCAAATAAAACGTAATTTCCCAACAACAAAATTGTGGCTAGTGAAAATGCTGAGTGGCTAGTAACTTTGGAAAGCCACTAGCCACAGTGGCTGGTGAGCAAAAAAGTTAATGTCAAGCCCTGCATGCGTACATAGATATTTACACACACATACATGCATACACACACACATACAGTATTCTCAGGCTGCTAGCTAATGGGTTTGGATGATTAAGAGAGGCAGTTAATGGTTTCATTCATTCACATGGTGAATATTTAAAGGGAATCTAATGGGTAATTTTAAGTCTGTATTAAAAATCATTACATTCAGTATTTATTGCCGTCATATCTCTTAATTTCTTTCTTTTTTCGTTCTTTCTGTCTCTCTTGCTCTCTCTCTCTTGCTCTCTCTCTCTCTCTCTCTCTATACGAGGCTCATTCTTTGATAAACTAACATGATGACAGACATAGTGTTATAGAACAGTGAGTTTCCATGGAGTTGTCAGAATGTCCCTATTAGCACATCTGTTCCCGCTTCCACAAAACACATGCTGCCTTGTCAAACTGATGTCTTTATTGGCATATAGTGACAACTTTGTGAAAACTTAAGTTAGCTTTAATGAAAAACCTTTGTGTCATCACTCATAGAACACACACTCCCACGCACCAGGGTATGCGTGGGTCCTTAAAAAGTCTGAAAAAAAAATACATTGTCTAAATTTAAAGCCATAAAAATAATGAAAATGTCTTAAATACAGTTATCAGAGGCCTTAATTTTTTCACCATGCAAGGTTTTCTTTGTGCTGCACGTCCACATGATCAGTCTAGAACTGTATTAGCAGTACAATATGCAATGTTTTTTTTTGTTTTTTTGTGTTTGTTTTTAAATTGTATCTGCCACACAACTAAACACAATTGGACATCATGTTCCTTGACAACTAATTTTCTGAAATCATCGATTAAATCGTAATCGTTTTTAAATTCAGTACCCGGTAGCTATAAAATATCTTTAAAAGTTTGACGTTTGGCTTTCTGAAGTCTGCAGATGCCCTGATAAACACACACACACACATACACACTTAGAAACATACTACTCTATGTAGCTCCCATTCTGTCCTTAACCAATATAAAAATAGGCGTTATGTTCTCACAGACCTGAGCTTCTGTATGTCCTCATCAACCCATTAGTTTGTTACACTGAATGTCGGTGTGTTCTTGCTCCCTTTTGAAAGCACACTTTGATTCGTCTCTCGGCTCATGGAATGATGGTTTTTACAGGCACATTGTGACGACTGGGTGGAAACTCATTTTTGTCATCCCAACATTGTAAAATATCTCCCATCTCATCTCTTAATCTCTCTCTCTCTCTCTTTCTCCCTCACTTCACTTTCACACACACACACACACACACAAACACCTTTTCATTTGTGTGGCATGACTAGCGTAGGGTCTGTATCTTGTCAACTAATAGATTATTATTAGACATGAATATTGCTGAACTCTGACTCCGTCAAAATAACAGTAGCACAACCAAGACAGCTTAGATCAAATCTGTGTGTGTGTGTGTATGTAAGTGCATG